>NW_027507223.1:57500-70233 GCF_052324685.1 Brachyhypopomus gauderio | reverse complement strand
GCCCAGTGTTATTTATTTCCGTGGCGTTGTTTATGTCTCCCCACACATCCACCCGCACCGCTCCGCCTGCAGGAGCCTCTCCGCCTCACGCCTCCATGGTCGCAGCGCGCCTCCCAGCGAGCCACGGGGCTTAGGCGGGGGAGATTTACGAGGCGGCACCCCAGATCCTGCGGAGAGACCCCAGGGTACCTGCTTGGCACAAGGGTGGCCGTTTACACATCACACGGGTGGAAGAATGGCTTAAGCAATCCAGAGTAAGCACTTAGAATCCAGACAAAGAAAACCCAGTACATGTGCTGACGGTCAGTTTTATGCAAACAGACCTCTTATGCAAGAAAGGCTGTGTTTTCATAAGGCCTTTTTTAAAAAATAATGGCTACCGGATACTGCAGGGAAAACTGTACAGCCTACTGAAGTACTGGCCATGGTAAATGGTTTCTAAATGGTACTGACCACAGTCTTAACTGGTTTAACCGCTGGCACATGTGAGCCTCTGAACCCTGGGGGCGTGGGCTGTGGGCGGGGCACGGCCTGTGGGCGGTCCCATCTGGCTGCGTGCTGGCAAGAATCTCCCGCAGCCCTCAGTGTCGCACGCCACAGTCGTTTGGCAGACGATCTTCCAGCGTGGCCACGCATATTCCGGCTGTCAAGGGCATGTGTTAGCTTCAGAGCCTCTGCCAGACGTCTCTCAGCGCAGCCCCGCCCCCGGCACCACCACAGGATCCCGGGACTGTAGCAGGTTTGCGCTAATGAAGTCAAATTAATTTAATCGAGGCCCCGTCTAACCTATCAGGCCTGCCAGCAGGGGGGTTAGCCTGCTGCTGACTCTGTTCCAGAAAATCCTGTCAGAACGCATAAGGGTTAGCACTAGCTGCTAACTGCGCTAACTCCAGAGCCCAAGGCTAAATTACACTAAAGGGCCTGTAGTGTGTTAAGATTCCTCCAAAGAGCAATAAAAGCCCAATGAGACCTTATTTTCTACAGTTATGAAACCGACCAGACTTCCGTTCTCATTAAAAGCTGCTAAAAAGGGAAATGTGGTGAGTCCTAGTGGCTAGCGTTGCTTAGCCAGCTTCCCAAGGCTCCCTGCACCTCTAAACCCCCTATAAACTTTTATGTGGGCCTCTTTGATACAATAATTATTTTTTCCTGTAATCTTTCAAGCCCAGCACCTTCCCCCTTAGTTCAACAGATCAAAGCTGCCTTTCCTTCTGCTCTATAAGGGGCCCAGTCTCAGGATTGCGAGGTAATTGAAAGCAGGCAGCTTTGTGTGTGTTGCTCTCCCCTGGCCTTCTATGCACACATCACCTCCACCGGTTATGTGGAAAAACTGGACACACTAGGAGAACGTGTGCGCACGTGAGAATGTGTGAAGGCCGCAGGAGAACCTGTGCGCACGTGAGAATGTGTGTCCACGTGAGATTTCAGATATAGCTACTGTAGGTGAGTATGCAGGTGCTACTAGAGTACACACACATGCTAGAAGAACACTTGCATGGGCGAGGAAAAAGCACACATGGTCTGGGGGACTGGGGAAACGAGCGGGGAATTAAGGATATATTGTTAACTTACGCTTTTAGTAGCAGATAGTAAACTACATTAGTAGCAGCTAGTAAACTACATTACAGCATGCAAGGCTTGGAACTGAAGAGCTGGATGCACTGAAGCTACCAAGCAAAATAACGTATCTGTAATGTAAGTGTGTAGTGTATACGGGACGTATGAGGGACGGATGCGGGGCGTATGCAGGACGTATATGGATCTTTCCATTTCAGACTGTAACAACTGGGCACTCCAAAGCAAATAAATGCAGCTAAACAGAACCGGTACTGTGTCACACTAAAGAACACATTAGGTTAAACTGGTGTAAAACGTCTGGTTTCAACAACTGGCAGCACTAGTAATTACAGATAAAGGTGCCAATGTCCTGTCTCATTTTAATGTCACAGGAAGTAATTCAGAAGCCTTCCATATTTCCTGACGACCTCTTTAACACTAAGCAACACAGCTGCTCCTTCCAATCATATGTGTCTTTTTTTCAAGTGTCTCCCGCAGAAAGGCCTTTCTCTCTGGGGGGGGGGGGTCTAACGGTCTCCATAAGGTGCTCTGGATCAACTCTGGATCTGCTCTGGATCGTCAGGGGGATCAGGTGGGGTTCAGCTCCAGTAGAATTTTCCAGGCAGCAGACCCTGGACCAGTCTCCCATGTCCAACAGAAATGTCCACACACACACACACACACACACACGCACACACCCACACACACAAAATACAAAATGTTTTTAATAGTCGACAGCATCTGCCTCCAGTGAGGACTTTGGAGTTTATTACTGATGTGGAAAAATGTTTATAGAGTTTGGCTTGTTTTTGAAAATGCTGTTCCCTACAAAGAGAACAGGCACCATAGCCTGAGAGTGCAGCCTTCACAATAGTGCTCCCATCACACTAGTGCAGCCTTCACAATATTGCTCCCATCACAATATTGCTCCCATCACACTAGTGCTGCCTTCACACTAGAGCTCCTATCACACTAGTGCAGCCTTCACACTGGTGCTCCCATCACACTAGTGCAGCCTTCACAATATTGCTCCCCTCACAATATTGCTCCCATCACACTAGAGCTCCCATCACACTAGTGCTGCCTTCACACTAGTGCTCCCATCACACTAGTGCTGCCTTCACACTAGTGCTCCCATCTCACTAGTGCAGCCTTCACACTAGAGCTCCCAACACAATAGTGCAGCCTTCACACTAGAGCTCCCATCACACTAGTGCTGCCTTCACACTAGTGCTCCCATCACACTAGTGCAGCCCTCACACTAGAGCTCCCATCACACTAGTGCTCCCATCACACTAGTGCTGCCTTCACACTAGTGCTCCCATCACACTAGTGCCCTCACCAACCAATGCGCCCTCACCACCCAACGCGCCCTCACCAACCAACGCGCCCTCACCAACCAACGCGCCCTCACCAACCAACAAGCGCCCTCACCAACCAACAGGCGCCCTCACCAACCAACAGGCGCCCTCACCAACCAACAGGCGCCCTCACCAACCAACAGGCGCCCTCACCAACTAACAGGCGCCCTCACCAACCAACAAGCGCCCTCACCACCCAACAAGCGCCCTCACCAACTAACAGGCGCCCTCACCAACCAACAGGCGCCCTCACCAACCAACAAGCGCCCTCACCAACCAACAGGCGCCCTCACCAACCAACAGGCGCCCTCACCAACCAACAGGCGCCCTCACCAACCAACAAGCGCCATCACCAACCAACAAGCGCCCTCACCACCCAACAGGCGCCCTCACCAACTAACAGGCGCCCTCACCAACCAACAGGCGCCCTCACCAACCAACAAGCGCCCTCACCAACCAACAAGCGCCCTCACCAACCAACAGGCGCCCTCACCAACCAACAAGCGCCCTCACCAACCAACAAGCGCCCTCACCAACCAACGCGCCCTCACCAACCAACGCGCCCTCACCAACCAACGCGCCCTCACCAACACCCTCTGATGTGCGTCCCAGTGGATAGATTTATGGACATGGGCACTGGGGTTCAGGCCTGTGTGTTTCAGGAATAATGCTCTTTCCTAATGCGCTCCTGTAAAAAACAATGGCTGCTTGAAAGCTCCTCCCCCTTCAAAGTGACTGGGTGCTGAGGAGGTTCTTGGGCTAATGAATTCTAAAATTCTAGATAAGCTAACCAATCGCACTCTGTTTCCACACACTCTAGCCTATAAGCCAACAGCACGTATCACCTTTATTTATGCCACTGACATTTTTCATAGATTCTACATGTAGGAAACTCAAAAGTAATGCCATTACCCCCCTACCTCTACGTGAACTCCTTAGGGCAGGGGTGGGCAATTAATTTTTACAAGGGGCCACATGAGAAACCTGAATTGTGTCAGAGGGCCACACAAACGAAAATGACGTCATCGCGGTGGCTCTGGCGGAGGCGTTTATACTTGCCACATCACATTCTGTGCAGTGTTCTCCGAAACGATATGTGGTAGTATAAAAAACACCCCTCAAAAACAGGGGAAGGAACATTTACCTGACCAATTTTAATGTTGCTTTTTGTTTCAGATTTGAAAAGTGCTGGAATTTAGGCTAAATACTTGAAAATGCTTGAAATTGTAACTACTTCGTTTCACAACAAATATCTGTCTGACTGAACAGTTTTCTTGTATTACGTTAACAAATACGAGCCTCTTGTAATTCCAGGACGAAACATGAGAGAAAGCGAAGACGTTAAGATTGGGCGTTTTGGAAATAAACCACCATTAAATAATGTGATTAAAAGCGAATTATTTCGAGTATATGTATAAATATTTAACCTAATTAAGTTTAACGTGCTGGGAAATATTGAAATGGACCTTGAAAGTGACGTACAAGTGCTTTAATTCCACCTTGTAAAGATGTATAAACCCTGCAAACATGACTTTGTTCATCGACAGCGCGCGAGGCCCTCGCACACGGGCGGAGTCACCGCGATTACGTCATTTTCGCCGTGCGGACCCTCGCGCCGCGTCAAGTATAAACCAGGCTTAAACCTACCTTTAAATCACTTCTACGGCACTTTCAAGGTCCATTTCAATATTTCCCAGCTGACTCAGGTTCTCTCTAAGCTCGGTTTCTGGAACGGAAAACCCTGAGTTTTCGTTAACTCGTTAACTCGAGTTTTCGTTTACTTACCCGGTTTCGTCACCGGGTAAGTAAACCGCTTTCTGGAATTACCCCCCTGTTCAGTCAGCTATTTGTTGTGAATCGAAATACAGTCACAATTTCAAGCATTTTCAAGTACTTTAGCCTAAATTCCAGCACATTTCAAACCTGGAACACAATGCAACATTAAAATTCGTCACGTAAATGTTCCGCCATTCGCGGAGGTTCGTGTGCTACATTCATTCGCGAAAGTATAAATTCAGCCTTAATTTGTCGCTGATCACCTACCTAACCCTACTGTTTCTCGCACAGCTCACACACGCACACATACGTCCACACGGAATTAACACAAACGTAGCGATTTCAAAATAAAAGCATCACAGTTGTATTGAACGCACGACATAGATATTTGTTTCATTTATGATTGGCCTCTCGTGGGCCGGACAGGGACGCACAATGGGCCGGATGTGGCCCGCGAGCCGTAGTTTGCCCAGGTCTGCCTTAGGGACTACCGTTACCCCCCTACCCCTACGTGAGCTCCTTAGGGAATATCTTTACCCCCCTACCCCTACATGAGCACCTTAGGGTCTACCTTTACCCCCCTACCCCTACGTGAGCTCCTTAGGGAATATCTTTACCCCCCTACCCCTACATGAGCACCTTAGGGACTACCTTTACCCCCCTACCCCTACGTGAGCTCCTTAGGAAATATCTTTACCCCCTACCCCTACGTGAACTCCTTAGGGAATACTGTATTAACAAAAGTTTGAAAAATGAGCAGATAAAAGGTGCAGAAGCCCCTGTGGCCATGTCTCCCAGTACAAGATCAACTGGGAGGCCTTTAGTCCACTGCTTGCTGCCTGCTCTGGCTTCGAGCTCACGCTGGACTCCCCAATCAGATAACAAGGCTTCCAGACACACGCTGTGATCAAGGGAGGCCTGCTGCCACAAACCAGCGCATGTGTAGCAGATCTCTGTTAGGACAGCAGAAAGATCCACGCAGTCCACAGCGGACAGACGAGAAGATGGAGAATGGACCACACTTCAGATCACAGATCACAGTAGTCACATATCACAATAATCACAGAGAATGAGTGCAAGAACAGAAGAAATGACAGAGAGGGAGAGAGAGAAAGGAGAGAGAGAAATGTGGCCTAATGAAAGAAAGCAAACGAGCAGAAGGAGAGAGAGGACCAGAGAGACCAGAGGGATCAGAGCTCGAGGAACGAGAGAGTCACACCGTCCTCCTGGCAGGAGAAAAATGACATCTCCATATTAAAGCGTGCGTTGTGTGTCCATATTAAAGCGTGCGTTGTGTGTCCATATTAAAGTGTGCGTTGTGTGTGTCAGTTCTAATTTCACGGCACCCGCAGGGAAGAGAATTAAAGTCGTCTGTGCCGGTGTGATTTCATTCTGCCTGCCGTGGTGCGGCGGTCTGAGTCCCCGGCTGATGGTGGAATATTGCAGGCAAATTGGTTTTAAATGAAAGGAGGCGGCGTGCCCGCGTCTTCCCCAGGTGTGCTTAATCTAATTTCATTAAAGAGATGAGGACGGATGATCGCTTGTGTGGAAACATTAAGCTGCTCCATCTTCACCCCCATAAAGATACTATTAGAGGCCTGTCAGTGAGCAGGGTGGGTGGCCTGTTTATTACTGAACGTGTGTGTGTGTGTGTGTGTGTGTGTGTGTGTGTGTGTGTGTGTGTGTGTGTGTGTGTGTGTGTGTGTGTGTGTTGGGGGGGGACTTCAAGGTGCAACGAGAAGGTGCTACAGGGCACATTACAGATCATTAGTTCCTCCAGATCTCTTATGTGACGGAGATGGAGGTGGAGAAAAGATGGAGGAAAGAAGAGAAAAGGGCAGGGGAGAGGATCTGAGTCTGTGTGAGGGCACCAAGGAACCGAGGGAGGGAGGGAGGGAGAGGTAGAAGAAGAGAGAGAAGGACAGAGAGAGGGAGGAGAGAGAGATAGAGAGAGGGAGGGGAGAGATAGAAAGAGGGAGGGAGGGAGAGGGGGAGAGATAGAAAGAGGGAGGGGAGAGAGGGAGAGCTAGAGGGAGGGAGGGGAGAGAGGGAGAGATAGAGAGAGGGAGGGGAGAGATAGAAAGAGGGAGGGAGGGAGAGGGGGAGAGATAGAAAGAGGGAGGGGAGAGAGGGAGAGCTAGAGGGAGGGAGGGGAGAGAGGGAGAGATAGAGAGAGGGAGGGGAGAGAGGGAGAGCTAGAGGGAGGGGGGATGAGGTTGCCTTCGTTTGACTCCCTGTCTTGTGCATATGTAATCACGCCAGACTGAGAAGACGAGGGCTTGTGATCCATCTACGAGGTGGATAATCCTCCCCACATTATTTCTGATCAGCGTTCTCGGGGCAGCAGTGATGTGGGACTCGGTCCCACCGCATGGAGATAAGACAGAAAGAATTAATGTGTCAGTCAAGGACGCAAATCCGTCTGAGCGGGAGGAGTTAGCGTAGCCGTCGCACAAGAACGAATCGGAAACAGGACAACAACCCAAGTTCTGCACCAAAGCACTAAACCTCTAGCATTACCAGGCCTTTGTGTTGATTACAGAATCATTCATCATCAAGGCATTCCTGTTACAGTCAGAAAGGCAGAACCAGTCAAGACACCTTGACCTGACCTTGAAAATATGGACATAGATGGGGCAGAGTTAGGATGGGGCGGAGCTAGGATGGGGCGGAGCTAGGATGGGGCGAGGGTGCCCCCCAATGGACACCTGAACACAGTTCGGCACTGTGAACACACTCCAAAAATCTAAACATACTCCAACACTGAGAACACACCTCAGCGATCTGGCCCGGGTGATATATCACTGTGTCCCACACCTGAATTATGAGGTTCTGTACATTTACATTTATGGCATTTAGCAGACGCTCTTATCCAGAGCGACTTACAAAGGGAGTGTGGGGGGCGGCGGGGCTGTAGGGAGTGTGGGGGGCGGTGGGGCTGTAGGGAGTGTGGGGGGCGGTGGGGCTGTAGGGAGTGTGGGGGGCGGCGGGGCTGTAGGGAGTGTGGGGGGCGGTGGGGCTGTAGGGAGTGTGGGGGGCGGTGGGGCTGTAGGGAGTGTGGGGGGCGGATTGGCTGATCCGTCGGGCGTGGTGACCATGTGAACATCCAGAGCTCGAGAAGACGAGAGTGACATGAGAATACCGGGTTTCCCTCACACTCAACGGGGCTATGCAGAGGGAAAACTAGGTCTAACCCAGCTGAATAACTAACAGTAATACTAACCCAGGACTAATACACACACACACACACACACACACACACACACACACACACACACACACACACACACACACACACACACACACACACACACACACAAGAAATCCCTGATTGGTAACAATTCATGGTAGATAAATTATCCTTCACTTCCACCAGCGCGGTTTTTGCAAGGCCTTCTTTGACTACACACAGATCAAACACCACTAGCATTCAGCAGGTAATTGTGTGCCAATGTCACAGTTTTTAAAGAAAGTCTAAATATGTTGTTTAAAAGAAGAGCTAAGAGCCAACAGTTAGAAGAACTATCATCATCTGTTACAAAATGAATACCAATATTAAACAAAAACAAATTCTGGTAATACTGGTGTTTCCTACACCTGCTGGTGTAACCTACGCTCACTGGTGTTACCTACCCCTGTTGGTGTAGCCTACCCTCACTGGTGTTACCTACCCCTGTTGGTGTAACCTACCTTCACTGGTGTTACCCACCCGTAACCTCGCTGGGGTTCATCCCAGTAAGCGGAGGCTTATGATGTAAATGCTGAATGGTGTTCAGTGTCTCTGCAGGGCTCTTCCAGTATGTCTGTTTCAAATCGTGTGATTTGACTGGGGCGCTGCGGCTTTGTGACGCTGGACCTGAAGCGCTTTTATTCAAATGTGTCTGTGTGATTAGGGCGACGCAGGGCTGGTGTCTAACCTGTGTCCAGGTGTAACGTGTGTCCAGGTGTAACGTGTGTCCAGGTCCAACGTGTGTCCAGGTGTAACGTGTGTCCAGGTGTAAAGTGTGTCCGGGTGTAACCTGTGTCCAGGTGTAACCTGTGTCCAGGTGCAACATGTGTCCAGGTGCAACATGTGTCCAGGTGTAACCTGTGTCCAGGTGTAACCTGTGTCCAGGTGCAACGTCTGTCCAGGTGTAACGTGTGTCCAGGTGCAACGTGTGTCCAGGTGTAACCTGTGTCCAGGTGTAACCTGTGTCCAGGTGCAACGTCTGTCCAAGTGCAATGTGTGTCCAGGTGTAACCTGTGTCCAGGTGCAACGTCTGTCCAGGTGCAACGTGTGTCCAGGTGCAACGTGTGTCCAGGTGCAACGTGTGTCCAGGTGTAACGTGTGTCCAGGTGTAACGTGTGTCCAGGTGCAACGTGTGTCCAGGTGCAACGTGTGTCCAGGTGTAACGTGTGTCCAGGTGTAACGTGTGTCCAGGTGCACCTGTACGGGAGGAGTCCTTGTTCCCCAGGCAGGAGGATCAGGACAACACTCAACAAACTCTAGGGCAAATCCTCACTCTTCGGTGGCGTGTTTAAAAAAAGACACACACACACTTGGGTTCCAGTGGGGCTGAACCGTTTTGAAGCTCCTCTTATAGGTTTGGAGTTCCGTTCCCAGGGGCTGGCCTCCACCCATAACCCCATTTTCATCTCTAACAGAACATCTCTCCAGCCACTTATGCTTTCAACAGCACGCAAAGAACATGAGACATCCCTACTGAACAGGCCCGGCAGTGTGAACGCCAGCCACATACATGCAGTGCAGAGAAGGATCATCCGTCACCAATCACCTTTTGTCCAATCTGACCTCGACACATTAAGGGATGATGGTATACTGGTCTCAGATCAGTCACTATCTGTAGCACCTATTTGAACATGTAACCGATCATAATTTTGTGTTTCTCATTAAAGACTATTTATCCCATGACAGGATCTGTTTTCCGCATGATAGACTTAATTTACTGATGGAAGTTACAACTGCAGGGTAAAGCCTGCTACTTCCCCTACAGATAATCACAAGATCAGCTCAAATGGACCAACTACAAGAAAGAACAGCTGGCCTTTTCAGCACGAACAAAGGTCTCAGTTATATAAAAAATCATTTTCTTTTTAAAACCTCTGGAAAAAACTTCTGGATTGTGGAATTCCTTATCCACTTATTCCCTTATGGGAAGAGTTCCTCAAGAGAAACGTTCCTCAAGAGAAACGTTCCTCAAGAGAAGCGTTCCTCAAGAGAAGCGTTCCTCAAGAGAAACGTTCCTCAAGAGAAACGTTCCTCAAGAGAAGCGTTCCTCAAGAGAAGCGTTCCTCAAGAGAAACGTTCCTCAAGGGAAGCGTTCCTCTTCAGAAGTGTTCCTCGATCTGGGTGTTCTTTACCACACAGAACACGCCTCCACTGGACTGAGAGCTGCGCTTACAGGACATCAGCTGTGTGATCGGCCTCGTTTAGCGCAGAGTAATGTTTAACCTGCCCTCACCTCCACACTCCTTCACCTCCACGCTCTTGGTTACGAAGCGTGGCAGTAGGATGGGTCTTGATTCTGTTTATATAACGTTAGACGGTAACAAGCTGGCAAACACAGCCTCGATGTTCACTGCACATTCCTCTAATGAGTGTCTCAGTAATTTCAGACTTTTACACCATTAAATTACCATATGGTACATTTTGATATCAGTGGTTGTCAGATAATGAGAGCGTAGACACTTCAGGAAGTACTTCTGATGAGACTTTGGTGATGTTCAGCACCAGGAGATATTGTTCAAGTAGACACACAGCAGCTTGTTTGGTGATGTTAATTAGTCACGCTGTTGTTTACTTCCAGGTTGTGCCATTTGCAGCACCTGTCTCGCGTTGCTTACAGGAACCTGTTGCTAACACATCCCAAGTGTTTCCGCACACCGCCGGTGAGGTGTGGACACACCGGTTCACGGCGTGAGCGTCTGACTACTTCTCTCTCTACACATGTGTACCAGGTCACATTCTCTCTCCACACCTGTGTACCAGATTTGTTGACTTCAGGTTGACCTCCGAGTGAAAGTCGTTCTGTCTAGAAAGCAGCGTTGTTGTTACTATACTCTCCGAATGTCTGCCCATACTCAGAGACAGCGCCTGTCAGTCTGTAATGATGTGACACAACCCTCGACTCAGACGTGTTCCCCATCTCCAACTTTACAAGATGAAAGTTATGAACAGGCGCGAGATGAGCAACTACTCTCTAATCCACACACACACACACACACAAACACACACAGATGAAGAGAGACAGACAGACAGAAAGATGTATACTGAAGTTTCATGCTATGAATTGCAGATTGAGACTCAGACTTTGGTGACTACAGTAAACACACACACACACACACACACACACACACACACACACACACACACACACACACACACACACACACACACACACACACACACACACACACAGTAGAAGCCTTACCTTGTCATCAATGTCACTCTCGCTGTCACACTAGAAAGAGAGAAAAGGAGAAAAAAGAAGAGAGAGAATTATTCATTCCTTGCTGTTCCCTCATTACCAGTTCAGGTCAGACGTTTCTGTCACTCTTGCCTGCATACGCAGACGCCTCTCAGCACCAGTGGATGAAGATGAAGGTAACGAAAGTGACGACATCTGAAAGAGAGAGTTCTCCGTTCAACCCTCCCCACAATCCTTACAGTTCCAGATCCCAGCCTCTCCCTCCCTCTCTTTCTCCTCCTCTTCTCTTTTCTCTCTCTCCCTTGGTGTCACTACAGGTGGACAGTCTTCACTTCACCCTGCTGTAAGACATTGACACCCCCCCCCCCCCCCTCCCCGTTTTTATTATTTAGAAAGCTGTTGTAGTTTTTGTATCGTTTCATAACCCAGAAGCAACACTGGTCAGAGATATAATTCTCGGTTTTATAATGAGACTGAAGTTCTTTACATTTTTTGGCTTTGTGGTATAATAAATGATGCATGTGGCAGTAGTGTCTCCATGTCTGCATGTCTCCAACGCTTCCACTGATCTGGAGAACCCACAAACTCTCCAGCTGCAGTGCTGTGACATCAGTTCATTCTAGTGAAGGTTCCTCCTAGTTACCACCGACACGCTAGCACACAGGTTACCATGACACTAGCACACAGGTTACCACAGACACGCTAGCACACAGGTTACCATGACACTAGCACACAGGTTACCACCGACACGCTAGCACACAGGTTACCATGACACTAGCACACAGGTTACCACAGCCACGCTAGCACACAGGTTACCACAGACACGCTAGCACACAGGTTACCATGACACTAGGACACAGGTTACCACCGACACGCTAGCACACAGGTTACCATGACACTAGCACTCAGGTTACCACCGACACGCTAGCACACAGGTTACCATGACACTAGCACACAGGTTACCACCGACACGCTAGCACACAGGTTACCATGACACTAGCACACAGGTTACCACCGACACGCTAGCACACAGGTTACCATGACACTAGCACACAGGTTACCACGACACGCTAGCACTCAGGTTACCACCGACATGCTGGCACACAGGTTAACACAGACACAGTAGGTCACAGGTTACTACAGACACACTAGCACACAGGTTACCACCGACACACTAGCATAGGTTACCACCAACACACTAACACAGGTTACCACTGGCACACTAACACAGGTTACCACCGACACGCTAGCACACTAGGGTTGCCACCTGTCCCGGTTTTCCCGGTTTTCTTTTTTTTTTCAATATTCGGTCGCGGCAAAAAAAATATTCATTTAATGTTCATTAGGTTAGTTCAAACGACTATTTAGACTGTTTCTGCACACTTTAAATGTCGTTTTTTCCCTCGCTGTGTCCATTTTACACCCCCCCGGTAACATTTCACGTTCGTGTCAGTATGAGTGTCCTTGTTTTTTTGTCAGACCTAGGTGGCAACCCTACAGCACACAGGTTACCATGACACTAGGACACAGGTTACCACCGACACGCTACCACACAGGTTACCACCACACAGGTAACCACGATACAGCACACTGGTTACCGCTGACACAGTA
>NW_027507223.1:50000-52500 GCF_052324685.1 Brachyhypopomus gauderio | reverse complement strand
GCAGTCCCAGTACGACCTGGCCTCATCTCTCTATCTCACACAGTTCACACACAAGTCTCTTTGTCACTCCTTTGTTATATTAAGGACACACATACAGAGCAAAGACTTTTTAAAGAGTTCACCATTAACAGCTTCGGTCGTTTCATCATACTGGGGTGTGCTTAGCGTGAAAGGTCAAAATGAGGTCAGTGGGGTCAGTACGGGGTCAGTGGGGTCAGTGCTGAAGTATGACACTTTAAGGCCAACAGCCAAGCAGCTGAGGAAACAGGATCAGTTAGAGACTGAGCCAGCCAGTCACAGACAGTAGGTGACTGAGCCAGCCAATCACAGACAGTGGGTGACTGAGCCAGCCAATCACAGATGGAGTATGAGCGAGCCAGCCAATCGCAGACGGTAAATTATTCAGTGTGGTTCCCGCACCTCTCGGTGCTGCCGTCCACACGCTCTCCCCATCATCAGAAAACTGTCGAGTCATCCTGGAGTTCCCGAACAAACGCAACACCAACCCCATGAAGCCAGGACTCAGAGACGATCACAGAGCACCTCCGTCGTGAGATGTGCGCGTGCATGTGCTCACGGGGTGCGTCATGCACACTCAATGTCAGCGACGACCTCAGCATGAATAACACATGAACGCTGTGTTCGGATTCCATCAGAATCTTCAATTCCTGCTGCCGTTTGACACATGACCTTGCCTCCGGGCATTATGGGATAGGGGTTGGGGCTGTCCTACCTGAGGTCACGGAGGGATTATTGATCGGACGGGGAGGAAACTGATGAATGGATCAGAGGACACACCACATGCCCAGGTTAAATCTTTGAGCGCAGAGGAGATCAGACCAAGGTGAAGAGGATTGTGGGTATCGATACATCTCATAGCATTGCGATCGCTAACACTTCATAGAGTTTTAGCAGGGGCTAACTCCCTGTGATCGTGCTATGTGTTGTGCTCATCTTCCACACATATAGCTAATTATATAATAACTACATAATTATAGAATTCTAATGATAATATTAATATAATAGTATTAATACAATAATGTATGTAAAATAATGTTTCAGGTTTGAGATAAAATCTGCTACTTGTAAAGCACCTAAGGGGATCATCCACTAACTCATTCTCTTCTACACTATAGCAACACCTCTAGGCTGTCAGCATTTTAGGACACACACACACACCCACACACGCACGCGCAGAGACACACCCACACACGCACACATGCAGAGGTACACACACACACATGCACACACGCGCACGCACGCACACACACACGCACGCGCACGCACGCACGCACGCACACACACACGCACACACACACGCACACATGCACACACACACACGCACACACAGACATATGGAAACCACTTGCATTCCAGGTCTCCATCAGCAGAAGAAAGAAAGTAGACCATACAATTCGACACCAGAGAAATAATCTAGTACAATTTTCCATCCCAGACCAGGCCAAGCACACACAATCTCCACAGACAACCCAGACAGAAGTAGTTGAAGCCAGAGTGAGCAAAAGCCAATCTTTCATTAAAGTCCCAAACCACTAATGCCTGTCAACACAGTGTTTCTACTGCATACCCCAATGTAACATTACAAGGAAGTCTGTCCACAATTTTTAAAATCCAGTATTAACAGTAGTAGTTAAGGCAGCTGTCTGAATCAGGGGATGTTAGCTTGCTGTAACGCTGGGCAGCATGGCCCATCTGGGACTGAACCCGTGACGTGTTGAGTCAAAGCCAGGTTCAGCAAGCTCCACTAATCCCAGCAGCACACACAGGGTTTGGGATTACACAATCCTTCAGGCAGTTTGCAACAGACCTGACGCAAAGCCAGGGAGGCTGCCCGTTACGTAGACTGTGCAGTCTGCACTGAGGTGTGATTTAAAGCCCAGCAGAGCAGCCGCAGTCTGACACTCAACCTCCCACCGCTCAGCCTGTACACACACGCCTGCAGGGCAGGGGACAGCCGCCTGGCAGGCATAACCCCCCCGATCAGCAGGGACTCATCAGACTGCCTGATGGGAGTTGGGGCTTAGAGTGAGAAAGAGAGAGATTGGGTAGAGGGAAAGAAGAGAGAGAAGAAGATAGAGGAGGTGATGAGGAAAACACGTGTTCAAACATATAGTGAAAGTAAATGTGTGAGAGAGGAAGAGGGTGAGGGAGAGGGAGACAGAGAGAGACAGAGAGAGGGAGGGAGAGAGAGAAAGAGGGAGATACAGAGCCAGAAAAAAAGGAGAGACATACAGCGACAGAAAGATAAAAAGAAAATTAGGAATAGCAGACAACTTGCGAGACTCTCTCTCTCACACACGCGCACGCACGGACGCACGCACGCACACACACACACACACACACACACACACACACACACACACACACACACACACACACACACACACACACACACACACACACACTTTTTGTAAAATATGTGAACCCCATGCCTTGTGGAATGTTGTGATGCACCAGTTCACAACAAACCCAAACCAAA
>NW_027507223.1:20000-42500 GCF_052324685.1 Brachyhypopomus gauderio | reverse complement strand
GTGACACTAGTCCAGTGCACAAGGGGAATGTTTTCCAGATGAATGTATTAATGTACCTGCTGCTCCGCTGGCCTGACCTGCCTGCTTACTGTACACAACAGAGCAACTGCGCACACACACACACACACACACACACACACACATACGCACAAACACACACATGCGCGCATGCACACACACACACATATACGCACAAACATACACATGCGCACACACACACACACACACACACACACACACACACACACACACACACACACACACACACACACACACACACATTAGTGTACACACGCTCACTCCACAGAGAGCCGTGGCCTGAATGATTTGCCAAGTTGCCAGTTACCATGTGAGCCCAGGCCGTTACCCAGGAGACCATCACAAACTGCTTCCTGGGATTGTCAAGGTCACTGATTGGAGCAGGTCTGGGTGGGAGAGATGGACTCTTCCACCGTGAAGACCCAGTACTGGGTCACAACGTCCTGAGACTAACCCATTCCGATATCCTCTCTTCACTGGTCAGGCTTTAACCGAGGTAAAGAACACACGTTTCTCCCCAGACCTCTCTGCACGTCTCAGAGTCTGGTGGCGTGTCCCAAGTGTCGTGAAGCGCCCCATGTTCTCAGCAACACACTTCACATGCCCGCATGTGTTTGTACAGATGGCCATCATGCCAAAACTGTGTGTGGCTGATTCTTCACTGTGTACATGTACCTTCATGTTCTCATCACAACCTCAAACACAGACTGATGGTGGATACTGGGAACAGAACGGTCCGTCTGATTGGCCGGTTGGATACTGGGGACAGAATGGTCCTTCTGATTGGCCGGTTGGGTTAATATCCCTGTCTGACTGTGTGAAGTGTGCACTTCACTGGACCCGTGAGTGTCTCTACCAAAAGCTGGATGGGTGCGGACCGGCCCGGCTGGCCACGCTGGACGGCGCCGTCTGGCCGTCCGCAACGACGGCGTGTTATTAAACACGCGGTGCCTTCTGGTTCTGTTTGCGATGCTCCCAGGAGCTCCACCAGGAGACCAGCGTTCATCTGCTGTCCAATCCTGCACCCGCTGGTGGAGAACAGAGGGGCAAATGACATCAGTCTGTCTCCATCGCCCTGCACTTCTGATGAAGGCCAGCTAACACAATCGTGCCCCCCCTTTCCTCCTCCTCTTCCTCTCCAGGAGAGAGAGTTAGACCTGCTTTCTCCAGCCTAGTGGAGTGTAAAATTGAGCGTTGCTGGGGCGTACGGAGAGATGAGAGCCGGCAGGTCCGTAGCTTGAGCTCCGAGTGAAACTTCAGCAACACTGGCATCTTCAGAGCTATGAAGTCAACGACAGAACATCGGAAGAACTGAAGAATTGGCACGACATCTTAACGAGGCTCGTGTGTGAATGGGGCGGTGTGTGAACTGTGAATGGGTCTCTATTACCTGAAATGATCAGGTAGGTACGGACAAAACCGCCGGACGGTTACAAATTTGGAGCAACTCTCCAGGCCGCACTGCCCAAAAATCATACTCCATCGGATCTGATTACACTGGCCACTTGCAGTCTGATTACCTGGGTCAGGCTAGAACAGGTAATGGTTCTGGGCTATATTTGTGGTGTTGGTGGGGGAGGGGTGAGACACGGGCTACGTCCACTGGGTGACGGAGATGGAGAGTGTAAGGTGGAGTTGATTTATGGATGGCATCGAAATCGTCTGGGAGGGAAAGATAAAAAAGAGAGGGAGAGAGAACAAGAGATAGGGAGAGAGGTAGTGAGGGAGAGAGAGATAGAGAGGGAGAGATAGAGAGGGATGGAAGGAGAGAGAGAGAGAGAGAGAGAGAGAGAGATGGAGGGTTTGTTTTTCATTTTGTTTGACAGCACTGCTGCACACACGCTGACACTGCAGGGAGCAAAATTGGCTTTCTTCATTAGAGCTGACAAATCCACCATTTGCCATTTCTCTCTCTCTCTCTTTCTCTCTCTTTATTTTCCTCTCTGTCTCTTTCTCGTCCTCTATTTTGGAAGCATTAAGCTGCTGCAGTTTCCTTCAGTCATCTACGTCATCCGGAGGTTACGTCATCCAGAACTGTATTAATGGCTGTAATCTAGTGGGGTTCAGTCAGTGTGGTCTTCTTAGCATGAGTGCTAATGTGTTCTCTTTCAACGGGTTAGTGAGTTTTAATCGTGTAGTAACTGACCCACTCATTAAAGCAGACACTGACATTAAAGTACACTCTCCACAACGTAGAGAGTGTAGCGTTTGGAACCTTCTCCATGAAAGATTAGTCAGGTTAAAAACGAGCACAGCTATGCTGGGTTGCTCACACCCCCTGTGGGCAGACTGCTATCATCCACAGCAAAATGACTTCAGTAATGAAGAAGTGAGATTCATAAATCCTTCACAGACCCCCCCACCCTGCCTGTGGCCCTGCTCAACAGCTAGTAAAAATTCCCTTTAAAAAATTCATGGTGCAATTTCACTCAAATCCCTCCTAGCGAACGCAATTACAGAACTTTCATCTCAATTGATTTATGTGGAGGGGCTGGATGTGGAGGTGAAGGAGATGGGTGGAGATGGGTGGAGGTGTGGCGGAGGTGTGGGGGAGGTGTGGCAGGCATGGATCAGTGTTTTTAAAGAAAGCAATCAGGTCTTAACATCAGTTAATGGCAGGATGTGTTAAGGGGGGAGAGAGAGAGAGAGAGAACGGGTGGGGTAGGTTGATGAGAGAGAAAAGGTAAGAATGATGGTGTGACAGACCTCTGTGTGTGTGTGTGTGTGTGTGTGTGTGTGTGTGTGTGTGTGTGTTCTGGGGTGGGGGGGTGAGGCCTACAGGGATATTCCACTTGATTAATGACACTAATCAAATTTACGCAGTGTTTGTTCATCAGACTGTGGGTCATAATCCCTAATAAAGACTCTCCCGTGGAGCCTGACTTCAGGGGAACTGGTGGTGCTACACATGGGGAGGTGGGTGGAGGTGAGGGTGGTGCTGATGCTTGTGGTGCTGGTGGAGGTGGTGGAGATCTCCAAGTCCAACTGCAGAGTCTCTATTAAATTAAACCTGAACCCTAAACCCTCACCGTAACCCCTAACACTAAATCCCTAATCCCCAACACATTAACTCTAACCCAAACCCATTCCTACTTCAAACCCTCACATACACAGAAACACAGAGCACACTCGATTGGCCGTGCTGGACAGATGTGGGAGCTGAGAGGATGATTGACAGGAGTCTTAGCCAATATGAGTCTGCAATATGGCTGCAATATGGTTTCAATTAAAACCCACCAAGAACACAACGATAAACTGGGGAGTTGAAGTCTAAGCACCCACTGAAGATTCTAGAGGACGGGAACAGACAAACAAACAGATAGAGCAGCTAACAAACATGACAGATGATATGGAATTAGCGGATAAAAGCTGACGGTCCTCTCTCAGCGCGTGGAGGGCTGTCACACGTCACGGCTCATTTAGTCCCAAATATTTCCTCTTCACGAAAAGAAATTTATCACAAACCCCGACACATTTACAGAACACAAAAACACATTACCACAGAAACGTTTTCAGTAGCGTTCCACAAAGAGTGCATCTGGGTGAAGTGGAATTTAATTTGATTAAACTTCCTGGTGTAATTGGCTCAGTTTCCTGCCTCGTGCAAAAACACGGCTGGCTGTCACACTGAGAACTCAATCAGGCTGCATTACATTTCTATCTGATAAAATGTAATTGATGTGAAAGCAGACAGGATGTATAAGTAGAGGAGTCTGAGCAGGCGGTGTGTGTGTGTGTGTAGTGGGGTGTGTGTGTGTGTGTGTGTGTGGTGGGGTGTGTGTGTGTGGTGGGGTGTGTGTGGTGGTGGTGGGGTGTGTGTGTGTGTGTGTGTGTGTGTGTGTGTAGTGGGACTGCAGGAAGCTCATTACCTCCCTCTCTGAACTGCTCCACATTAACTAGTTTACACCGTACACCAATCAACCCGCCACTGCACCTCTGAAGAGCTCACGTAAACCATGTTCACTACACAACACACACAGCGGAGTACAACCTGTGGCTAGTGACCCCCGACTCCAGGGGACGAAGACAAAGGTGGAGGCTTCACAGGGCCCCCACGCCGAGGACCCCACGTCCACGTGCGCTCCGATACTGTTTCCGTGGTGACACCATAGCCTGGCAAACATGTACCGGTGAATGACTAGCAGTGATCTGACTGGACGAAAGTCAGAGCCACTGAAGGAGAAATGGTCCCCCTCCATCAGTTACTACGTTACGCCGCCTGAGCCCGTTAGCATGTCTGAGCCAGTTAGCATGTCTGAGCCCGTTAGCAGACGGCTGTCAGTCGGATTACTCAGCATTTGAGATTATATTCCGGAAAACGACAGCTCACCACAATGGACTGTTCCAGAGAGCAGATTCAGAAAGTCTGTTATTCTGTTTCGGAGGTCATAACCAACAGCAAGTCCCTGGAAAAACAGCACGTCCACCGTTAAACCCCCCCAAGGTTAAAGTCTGGTGCGGGGAAGCAGGCTAGCGTGAGCTCCTCTCCACAAGAAGCCTCTCATTTCATGCCTGATCCTGACTGCAGTGCCCTGGAGCATTAATGCTGTCGCTAACAGCTAGCAAGAGATAAAGACACCCAGAGACATTGCGAGACGCCGTGAGATACTGCGAGACACTTACCCACGCTAGCCCAGAGGAGCGTGTCCCCTTCTGCCCTCCAGGGACTGCTCACTTGCTGTGTCTCTTTCCAACCTTCTCTCAGAGGGACTTCTCCCTCCATCTCCCTCCGTCTCCCTGTCTTCTCTTTCTTCCTCTCTCCAGAGACACCCAGTCTCAGGCATCGAGTCAGCGTGTCTCGGCTCCCAGCTGACCACAGCAGCCGCACTGAACTGGGACTCAATTACGGGGAGAACGGAGGACGGAGCCGTGGTGGGAGACGAGGACATCCCAGCGGAGCTCTGGCCTGGATACGACACGCCACGGACCTGGATACAACACGCCACCAGCCTTCATACAACACGCCACCATCCTGGATACAACACGCCACCAGACTTCATACAACACGCCACCATCCTGGATACAACACGCCACCAGACTTCATACAACACGCCACTGTCCTGGATACAACACGCCACCAGACTTCATACAACACGCCACCATCCTGGATACAACACGCCACCAGCCTTCATACAACACGCCACCGTCCTGGATACAACACGCCACCGTCCTGGATACAACACGCCACCGTCCTGGATACAACACGCCACCGTCCTGGATACAACACGCCACCAGCCTTCATACAACACGCCATGGACCTGGATACAACACGCCACGGACCTGGATACAACACTCCACCAGCCTTCATACAACACGCCACCAGCCTTCATACAACACGCCACCGTCCTGGATACAACACACCACCGTCCTGGATACAACACGCCACGGACCTGCATACGACACGCCACGGACCTGCATACGACACGCCACGGACCTGCATACGACACGCCACGGACCTGCATACGACACGCTACGGACCTGCATACGACACGCCACGGACCTGCATACGACACGCCACGGACCTGCATACGACACGCCACCGGCCTGGATACGACACGCCACCAGCCTGGATACAACACGCCACCGACCTGGATACAACACGCCACCGACCTGGATAAAACACGCCACCGACCTGGATACAACACGCCACAGACCTGGATACAACACGCCACCAGCCTTCATACAACACGCCACTGTCCTGGATACAACATGACACCAGCCTTCATACAACACGCCACCGTCCTGGATACAACACGCCACCGTCCTTCATACAACACGCCACGGACCTGGATACAACACGCCACCGTCCTGGATACAACACGCCACGGACTTGGATACAACACGCCACCATCCTTCATACAACACGCCACCGGCCTGGATACAACACGCCACCGTCCTTCATAAAACACGCCACCGGCCTTCATACAACACGCCACCATCCTGGATACAACACGCCACTAGCCTTCATACAACACGCCACCATCCTGGATACAACACGCCACTAGCCTTCATACAACACGCCACCATCCTGGATATAACACGCCACTAGCCTTCATACAACACGCCACCATCCTGGATACAACACGCCACCAGCCTTCATACAACACGCCACCGTCCTGGATACAACATGCCACCAGTCTTCATACAACACGCCACGGACCTGGATACAACACGCCACCGTCCTTCATACAACACGCCACTGTCCTGGATACAACACACCACGGACCTGGATACGACACGTCACCGTCCTGGATACAACACGCCACGGACCTGGATACGACACGCCACAGACCTGCATACGACACACCACGGACCTGCATACGACACGCCACGGACCTGCATACGACACGCCACCGGCCTGGATACGACACGCCACCGGCCTGGATACAACACGCCACGGACCTGGATACAACACGCCACCGGCCTGGATACAACACGCCACGGACCTGCATACGACACGCCACGGACCTGCATACAACACGCCACCGGCCTGGATACAACACGCCACTGTCCTTCATACAACACGCCACCGGCCTGGATACAACACGCCACCGTCCTTCATACAACACGCCACGGACCTGGATACAACAACACGCCACCGGCCTGCATACACATACACACACACACACACACACACACACACGCATGCATGAATACTGATACACATGTGCATACACACAGATACGCACACACACATACACATTCACAAGCTGACATAAATGCATACACCGACACACACACTCTACACACACACACTGCACTAAGTAACGAATAATCAGTCATGTGCCTGCAGAAAGCTGCTGAAGGACCATGCGGTGGGATCCTGAACCCTGAACCCCAAACGCTGAACCCTGAATCCCAAGCGCTGAACCCCAAACAATGAACTCTGAGCACTGAACCCCAAATGCTGAACCCTGCATAGAGCATTATGGATCTGCGAGTGTGTGTCTGTTCAGTCCTGGATATCGTGCTGCACAGTGATACTTGAACCCTCTCAGAAAGCACTTCCAGGTCAGAGCTGATAAAACAATGCACAAAGTGACCCCAGATCCAGACTGAGCAGAAGAAGGAGGAGAAAGAGCCACTGCTCCCCCCATGAACCCGCACGCAGGCTGGAACTTCCTTCATCTCATTACCAAGTAAACGTGTAAGCACTCTCCGAGCAATTCTCAATGATATAAAAGCATCAATTCAGTTTTGAATGATAGCAGGTCTCCACCAATCACACCACGCACCCCCACCCATAAAGGTGGAGGCCCGTCACCCCCAGAGGCAGAATCATATTTACATATAAATAAGGTGATGAGCACCGGGTACAGTTGAGACGAAGCTTTGAGGATGGAGGCATCTTACAGAGGGACCTTGAGAGGACACAGGGGCGTCCCTCTGCCTGGGGCCCGCATGCACAACAACAGGAGAAAGAAAGAGCAAGGGACACGGACAGAAAAATGAGAGAGAGAGACAGAGGAAGACAGACATGTAGAGAGACAGACACAAAAGAGACATATAGAGAGACGTAGAGAGAGTCTCTCAGAGAGGGAGAGATGTAGAGAGAGTCTCTCAGAGAAAGAGAGAGACGTGATGAAAAGATAATAGATTAAAGTTCATGAAGCAGGAGGGGAAGAGCAGATTGGGTATAAATATCTCCCTGGCTAACACTCATCTATAAACTGAAACTGCAGTGAGAAAACGTCAAGAGCACAAACATGAGTTTACACGAGTGAATCTCCTCTAGTGACCCTGGCACTACAACCACACAAGAGCCCAGAGCTACAACCACACCTGAGCCCAGAGCTACAGCCATACCTGGGCCCAGAGCTACAGCCATACCTGAGCCCAGAGCTACAACCACACAAGAGCCCAGAGCTACAACCACACTTGAGCTCACTGAGATGGGAGTTCTGGTGAGGTAAGGTGAGGTAAGGTGAAGGATGAAGCTCACAGCTACACTGGAGATGTTCTACAGGCCTGAGCAGACATCAGGTTTTGGGCCCTCAGAGTCTTCCAGAAACCCAGTTTATCATGGCGGCCATGATAGACAGATGCACATATGATAGACGCTCATATTCCTCAGTGTGAGAGTGTGTGTGCTTCCTGGACATCACACACATCGTCTTGGAGTCACAGCCAATGGGCTCGAGCAGAGAAACATGCACATTTAGTTATGTGAAGCACACACAAGCACACACACACACTCACACACAAACACATACACACACACATATACATACACACACACACATATACATACACACACACACATATACATACACACACACACACACTCACACACATATATACATACACAAAAATACACATACACACACATATATATATATATATATATATATATATATATATATATACCTATACACACTTACACAAACACACACACACACACACACACACACACGCACACACATATATACACGTACACAAACACACACATTTACACACAAACACACACACACACACAATCTGGTGTGGGCAAGAAGAACTCGGGTATAACAGTAAAACGGAACAATCATTTTCTTCTGTGAAGGACACCGAGTGTCGGGGGGGGGGGGGGGGGGGGGGGGTGTGGGGTGGGAGTGGTACTAACACACTAACGCTAACACGCTAACTCATCTCCATCAATCAAGCGAGAACAGTTTCCCCTCAAGTCTTTAAACTTCAAGCAAAAAAAAGAAGAAGAAGCAGAACTAAGAATTCCACTCATGAAGTTTCGTTTTCACGCCTCCCAGAGCGCACGCGGGAAGTGGTTCAGGTTGTGGTCAGGCCTTCTTGAAACTAAGCACGCTTGTCAGCGACGGATATGTGAGAGGCAGTCAGAACTGCAGCGCTGACTCAGAGCTGGACCAATCGCGTGGGTTACCTGAAACCAAAATCACACCCGGAGCTTACAAGTGGGCCATTATTGACAACCTGCCAGTACATGTCAGTTTTAAATCTTGCTGTGTGGTTTGCGCTTTCTCAGACTTACGCCTTGTTTGGTTTGGTGTGTGTGTGTGTGTGTGTTTCTCTTACTTATGTGCTGAGCGCAGTGTTTTGTTCACGCCTTAAAAACAGAAAGACGTTCAGAGCTGCATCGAAGACAAAAACACAAAAGTCAACCAACAACAAACGAGAACTTCCATCTACTTTTTGATGAAAGTCAGACAGCACATGCCAGAGGGCAAAGGTCACCAGTTCTGGGGATGGCAGGTCTAGAGTCGACAGGTCAGCAAGTCTAGGCTTGCCACTTTTCTGTATTTTAATTTAGCAAACCTAACCTAAACCCTTAAACCCCAACCTAAACCGAAGGCCATCAGAGAAAGGACTTTGTGAGCAATTCTTCACGATTTCTCCATTTCCACCTTTGTTAAACGCGTGTAGGTGGAGGCAGACTTGCCGATATGCTGAGGCAGGTCTGGTGACGGAGGCGCTTCTACATTGCTGTGTTGGGAGTGACAGGGTGGAGAGTCCTCACATCTCAAACGGCTTCCATAAGCAGGTCATTTCTGGTCTAGTTAAATACCAGAATCTCAGCAAAACAACAACTGTATGATCGTATGAAGAAACGTGTTCACGGCCATGGTGCTATGCAGTACATAGACCTCCCAATCACAATGACAAGTGACTGGGGTGACACACACACACAACACACACACAATACCCGGCAATCATGTTGGCTGGGTGAAGGTAAGTGATAGATGTTGGAGTCGTGTTAATTATAGTGTGTTACGGTGGCAAGGCGATTACATTTTAAGCCTTATTTAACGTGAAGCCTGGAGCTGGAGGCTGGTGTGCTGTGGCCCAGGACAAGGACAAGGACCAGGACCAGGACCAGGACCTGGATGAAGTCTCCCACAACTGCCTGCAACTCCGCGTCTCCATCACAACTCCACCCACCCATTTTAAAATATAGTTTTTGTGCTGTCTCACATTTTAAAATGGATGTTCTATCTGTGCCCGTCTGCCGTAGCTCACAGGGCGATCCCTCACCACAGGCCAGCAAATCTGGGAATTACTGCAGGACGCCGCAAGACCTCTGGCTCCTTGTCCAAGACGAGGTCACATGCCAGCTAATCCGAAAAAATGCCCTAGCGCATAAACATGGCGTCTCCACCTCACCAGGAAAGAGAACGGAAGGAGAGACTCTAGATTTCATACTCCCAGAGAGAGAGAATGAAAGAGTAGGTGGAGAGAGAAAATAAAAGAGACAGCGGAGAGAGAAAGAGACACAGACAGACAGAGAGAGACTCCCAATATGCTGAGGTTAATGTGGTCAGGTCAGGCCAGATCAGATCTCTGAGCTAATGAAAGCTATGCTAAGCTACAAGGTAATGACGGGGATCCCCGTGTCAGGCTAAGCAGCTCAGTCAGGACCTCACAGCGGAAGTGAAGCGCAGACACAGATCTGACTGTGCCATGTCATAAAGTCCATTTTCACATCCTTCACACCATCAGATAGACCAGGCCAGCCAGGGCACTGGTACCGACCCACTTTCACCATCTGCGGATGGTGAAAGTGGGTCGGTACCAGTGCCCTGGCTGGCCTGGCCCATGTCTGCGTTGGTTTCCTCCAAACTAATGACCCCACCACTACCACAAAAAACCCCACTAACACTAGCTGTTCAACACTAAGGTTAGCAGTGTTGTATAAAGTATTAGAGACCCATACTTGAGTAAAAGTACAAGTACTCTATAAAAAAATGGACTTAGAAGTTGAAGTTGAAGTGTTCTTTAAAAAGTTTACTTAAGTAGAAGTACAGAAGTATTCAGCATTTTTTGTACTTAAGTATTTTAAGTACAAGTAGTTTATTCTAAAATGTATTACTCAAGAACTGAAAGTAAAAAGTACAAGTATTGTGTTTTGAATTAATTAAAGAAAACCGTCAAAGTTTGATTATTAATTGTTTTTATATATCACTTACAAATCAAAGATGTAAAAGACCACAAATACAAGTGTTGTGTATGTACAAACAAGTAGCAACTTAAAAAACTGGGCTTAACACTTTGTACACAAAAAACAGATAACCTATGTCCCGCTACGTCGTAGGTTTGATGCAGAAGTACAAGTTTGCCTTAATTTAGCTGAGAAAACTAGGTGTATTATGGACGTAAAATCCGTCCGTTGGATTCTAAGGGTGAGCCTACTGCCTGCGTTTACCCTCAATAAATGCCCTTACCCTATAAAAACACTACACTATAAAATGGGCACATGATTAGTCAGCATGAAAAGAGACACGGATTACTGCTGCTAAAAACACAACTCAGCGTGACATCGCCTCTATGATTGCCAGCTAATGTTAAGTGAATACTGCAGCACGTCATGAACATAATTAGGTTAGTTAGCTAAGATATCTAACCTAACTAGTGCTTACTGACAGCTCAAGCTGGTGTGTCTTCTGTGCGTTATATTTGTAACTTACATTGATGTGTTTCTTCAAGTTTGAAGGTGAATTTTTGAAGGCCACTATTTCACCCTCTTTAGGGAGGCAGATATGGCACTTCATCCTATAGGAATTTACTTTCACTCCAGCAAACGCAAACACTGTCTCTAGGTAGGGCCAGGGTGGTCTCCTTCCTCACCGCCACGATCACTCGATGTTGAAGGTGTGAAAGGTGCCAATATATGGACATTAAAACGCCAACAAGCTTATTATGCAGCACTTATGCTGCTCTTCTGCTGTTACCAAACACAGTACCATCTCATTTAATGAGATAAAAAGCGAATTATTTGGAATAATTTCGAGTACATGTGTATTTGTAATATGTAAATTAAGCTGAAGGTACTGGAAAATACTGAAAATGGACCTTCAAAGTGCCGTACAAGTGCATGAATTCCACCTTGTAACGTTGCACGCACAGAAATCGAGAGGTGAACGACTTTGGCTCACAACGTGTGCACGTAAAAAATGTATCGGAGTAAAAGTATTAAAACTGATGGAAAATATGTAGTGAAGTAAAAGTAGAAGTAGGAGAAAAAATAATACTCCAGTAAAGTACAGATACAGCGTTTTAGTACTTAAGTACAGTAGTGAAGTAGTTCTACTTCGTTACTATACAACTCTGAAGGTTAGTATGTTTACTGGAAGGAGAAAACAACTGTTTTTTTGTATGTATTTATGTGTGTGTATTTATGTATGTGTGTTTGTGTGCGTGTGTGTTTGCCATATTGTCTCTGAGCTCGAATCTCTTCAAGCCCTTTGCAGATTTGAACAGAGCTCTACTTCACCGTGTATAACCCGGTACATCTGCGTGTCGGGGGGGGGGCAGGATGATAACCCTGTACATCTGCCTGTGGGGGGGGGGGGGGGGGGGGGGGGGCAGGATGATAACCCTGTACATCTGCCTGTGGGGGGGGGGGGGGGGGGGGGGGGGGGGGGCAGGATGATAACCCTGTACATCTGCCTGTGGGGGGAGATTTGCCCAAAAAACAGCAGAGACGGCAGACAGAAGCAGTGACAGATTGGATTAAATGCGGGAGCAGCGGACGACTCGAATGCACTGCGTATGTCAATAAAAACAGCTGTTAACCAGATTAGCCTGGATGCTAAGAGCTCAACTAATCCTAGCGAAGATCGAGGAGAGATCCGTCGCCAGAATACTAATCCAGGGAATCCTGAGGATATTTGACAAGGGAACATATTTGTGTGTGTGTGTGTGTGTGTGTGTGTTGCGCTGAAAGCTGTCGTCTACAGTTTATACATGTGTTGAAAGTGTCCTACTAGCCAGATCAAATGAGGGTTCGAATGCAAATTTTAGTTTTGAAAAGAGCTTTAGTTCATCTGGTAGAGAAGGATGGTGGCGTGGCATGTAGGGTGGTGGGTGTGGTTTGGTAGGATGGTGGGCGTGGCCTGGTAGAATGGTGGGTGCGGCGTGGCAGGACCTGTGAAGAGTGAGACTCCTCTGAGTCATGGCTGCTTCCTGTCCAGACACACAGGCTGGCTTCCAACAGCGCAACTTCACACAGACATTAGAGCATCAGGTTCTTCAGAAGACTCACACAACCACATCGCATACACACACACACACACACACACACACACACACACACACACACACACACACACTCCAACAGAAAATAAAGACGCAATCACAAAAACACACAATCACCAACATGCATACACTCAAAAATTACTTTTTTTTTTGTCAAAAATTACTAACATATGCACACACTCACGCACACACACACACACGCGCGCACACAGAAGCACACTCACACACACATGCACACGTGCACACGCCCACACACATCTTTTCCGGGGCTGTGGTTATCTCTGTGTTATCTCAGACACCACAGAAGTTTCAATTATCAGGTCTGGCTTTATCTGGCTAGAGCATTGTTATCTTCTCATTCCTGTCCTGCATGAGTACACACACACACACACACACACACACACACACACACACACACACACACACACACACACACACACACACACACACACACACCTTCGCCGTGTGCCTTGTGTGTTTGAAAGTGTGTGAGAGCAAAAGAAAGAGCTGGAGAGAGATTTAAAGACCCCTCAGACAGTGTCTTGATCATCTGATAAATGTTATTTCTATGATGGAATTTCCTAGAAGATTTTGTTATTTTCCAGCAACACATAAAGCAAACATGTTTGGAATGGCCGATCTGACCGATTTTGTCACTGTTCAGATGCCAAGAAATTCAAAGAGGAAATGCATCGTAACGTGCATGGAAGAAATGAGAGAGAAAGGGCAGGATATACCACAGGACGCTGCACACACACACACACACACACACACACACACACACACACACACACACACACACACTATATACATCCAGGTAAACAACAATGATGTTGTGCATATGAATCACATCCTTTAGACTTGCAATCCAGTTCAAATTTTCTATTCAATTTTTTTTACAACCGCAAAAGGGGTTTTGCATCATTAACTATATTATTTGAAAATCTAAGATCATAAAGTGATGGGATATATCTCTGTGTGCAGCTTAAGCTGGGCGTACACTGTACGATATTTTAAATCGTGTACTCAGCTCCAGCTCAAACTGTACGACTAAATCGCAGGGTTTAAAAGTTCACAGCTCACGATTCATATACTCACACTATACGACCCGACGCTCTCATGCGATCTCACGAAGAGCGATTTGAATTTCAAAGATGTTTGATATTCTTGCGACGCTGCGATTTCTGATCGGGAGTTGGTCGTGAGGTGTGAATCGCTCCTCGTTTACCTGTGTGAACTATACGATGCACGACACGCGATTGAGCCGAAACTCGGCCCGATCGCAAAAATAGTCGCACGAGTGAAAAATCGGCTGAAAATGGGCCAAAGATCGCACAGTGTACGCCCAGCTTTAGATAGACATTCAGGTTATTAACAGTGTTAAAGGTAGAATCTGACCCCTCCTCCCCATAAGACCTCTATCAATGGGCACCAATCAGAGGGTCATTTAGCAGCTAACCAATCAGAGGACCATTTAGCAGCTAACCAATCAGAGGGCCATTTAGCAGCTAACCAATCAGAGGGTCATTTAGCAGCTAACCAATCAGAGGGTCATTTAGCAGGGTGCTATTGGGCTCTGATTGGGTTGACCACAAAACGCCCAATCAGCATGTAGGAGGCCTGCTGGGTCCTCTCATAGAACCGGACACGGGCTGTTCTGTGGGATCCAGCTCACTGTTGCCCGGTTACTGCGTGGACCTGTTTATTTTGTAGTGACCAGCTTGTGTTGTCTTTTTCTCAGTGTTTTCTCAGTGTCTCACGTGTCACTGGTCATAAACTCTTGATGTTTATGTGCACAGATATATAAAAAAGGAACTTGAACTGTTGTGTTGAACTGTTGATGTAGAACGGAACATATTAATTATCTTAAAGTATCTACATTTCTTACTACAGTTACTCATCTTACATCTATTAATCTATCCCTATATATATATATATATATATACACACACACATATACACACACACACGCACGCGCACACACACACGCACGCACGCACACACGCACGCACACACACACATAAGAGTGAGAGAATAAGGCATACAGCCTCATTTCTTTATAGAACCATAAAGTCTTTTCCCCACAGAGAACAGGAGCACAAATCAATTTCTTTCAGTCGATTACAAGCTGCAAGGTTCTAACCTTCATTTGTGAGTCTAATACTCCGACCGTTATGTAGAACACACACCAATTAAGCAATTCTGCTCCAATAAGAGCTGTGAAGCGTCGTGATTATAGAGGCCAGCCCTCGGGAGGCTAGGGTTATCAGCTTAGACGGAGGGGAGGGAGGGAGGGAGAGAGGGAATAAGAGAGGGAGAAGGAGGTAGGAAAGAGAAAAGTCATTTATTAAAGCTAACTCTGTGTGAAATGGTCCCGCGACATTAAGACAGGCAGATTGTGTAATGTAGAGAGCCAAGCAGAAAAGGTCAATCTGGACGTGTTCCTATCCACAAGAGTCCCAGCACCCACCAGTGTGTGTGTGTGTGTGCTTACACGTGTGTGGTAGGTGGTGGCGGTGTTGGAGGTGGTGGGGGTATTGGGCGTGTTGGAGGTGGGTGTGTAGGGAATGTTGGTGATGGGTGTTTAGGGAATGTTGGAAATGGTGTTGGTGCTGGAGGTGGTGGAGTTATTGGCAGTGTTGGGGAGGTGGTGTTGGAGGTGGTATTCGGAGGTGGTTGAGGTGTTGGCACTTTTGGAGGTAGTGGTGGATGTGTTATTGGAGGTGATGTTGATATTGGAGGTGTTGAAGGTGGCATTGGCATTGGAGGTGATGGAGGTGGTGTTGGTATTGGAGGTGTTGTTGGTATTGGAGGTGATGGAGGTGGTGATGGTGGTATTGGAGGTGGTGTTGGTATTGGAGGTGATGGAGGTGGTGATGGTGGTATTGGAGGTGGTGTTGGTATTGGAGGTGATGATGATATTGGAGGTGTTGAAGGTGGCATTGATATTGGAGGTATTGGAGGTGGTGTTGGTATTGGAGGTGTTGTTGGTATTGGAGGTGATGGAGGTGGTGGTGGTGGTATTAGAGGTGGTGTTGGTATTGGAGGTGATGGAGGTGTTATTGGAGGTGTTATTTGAGCTGGTGTTGGTATTGGAGGTGGTGGTGGAGGTATTGGAGGTGGTGTTGGTATTGGAGGTGATGATGATATTGGAGGTGTTGAAGGTGGCATTGATATTGGAGGTATTGGAGGTGGTGTTGGTATTGGAGGTGTTGTTGGTATTGGAGGTGATGGAGGTGGTGATGGTGGTATTGGAGGTGGTGTTGGTATTGGAGGTGATGGAGGTGGTGATGGTGGTATTGGAGGTGGTGTTGGTATTGGAGGTGATGATGATATTGGAGGTGTTGAAGGTGGCATTGATATTGGAGGTATTGGAGGTGGTGTTGGTATTGGAGGTGTTGTTGGTATTGGAGGTGATGGAGGTGGTGGTGGTGGTATTAGAGGTGGTGTTGGTATTGGAGGTGATGGAGGTGTTATTGGAGGTGTTATTTGAGCTGGTGTTGGTATTGGAGGTGGTGTTGGAGGTATTATTGGAGGTGGTGTTGGTATTGGAGGTATTGGAGGTGTTATTGGAGGTGTTGAAGGTGGTGGTGGTGGTGTTATTGGAGGTGGTGTTGGTATTGGAGGTGTTATTGGAGGTATTATTGGAGGTGGTGTTGGTATTGGAGGTGGTGGTGGAGGTGTTATTGGAGGAGTTGAAGGTGGTGGTGGTGTTATTGGAGGTGGTGTTGGTATTGGAGGTGTTATTGGAGGTATTATTGGAGGTGGTGTTGGTATTGGAGGTATTGGAGGTGGTGGTGGAGGTGTTATTGGAGGTGTTGAAGGTGGTGGTGGTGGTGGTGTTATTGGAGGTGGTGTTGGTATTGGAGGTGTTATTGGAGGTGTTATTTGAGGTGGTGTTGGAGGTATTATTGGAGGTGGTGTTGGTATTGGAGGTGGTGGTGGAGGTGTTATTGGAGGAGTTGAAGGTGGTGGTGGTGTTATTGGAGGTGGTGTTGGTATTGGAGGTGTTATTGGAGGTATTATTGGAGGTGGTGTTGGTATTGGAGGTATTGGAGGTGGTGGTGGAGGTGTTATTGGAGGTGTTGAAGGTGGTGGTGGTGGTGTTATTGGAGGTGGTGTTGGTATTGGAGGTGTTATTGGAGGTGTTATTTGAGGTGGTGTTGGAGGTATTATTGGAGGTGGTGTTGGTATTGGAGGTGGTGGTGGAGGTGTTATTGGAGGAGTTGAAGGTGGTGGTGGTGTTATTGGAGGTGGTGATGGTATTGGAGGTGTTATTGGAGGTATTATTGGAGGTGGTGTTGGTATTGGAGGTATTGGAGGTGGTGGTGGAGGTGTTATTGGAGGTGTTGAAGGTGGTGGTGGTGGTGTTATTGGAGGTGGTGTTGGTATTGGAGGTGGTGGTGGTGGTGTTATTGGAGGAGTTGAAGGTGGTGGTGGTGTTATTGGAGGTGGTGTTGGTATTGTAGGTGTTATTGGAGGTGTTATTTGAGGTGGTGTTGGAGGTATTATTGGAGGTGGTGTTGGTATTGGAGGTATTGGAGGTGGTGGTGGAGGTGTTATTGGAGGTGTTGAAGGTGGTGGTGGTGGTGTTATTGGAGGTGGTGTTGGTATTGGAGGTGGTGGTGGTGTTATTGGAGGAGTTGAAGGTGGTGGTGGTGGTGGTGTTATTGGAGGTGGTGTTGGTATTGGAGGTGTTATTGGAGGTGGTGTTGGTATTGGAGGTGTTATTGGAGGTGTTATTTGAGGTGGTGTTGGAGGTATTATTGGAGGTGGTGTTGGTATTGGAGGTATTGGAGGTGGTGGTGGAGGTGTTATTGGAGGTGTTGAAGGTGGTGGTGTTATTGGAGGTGGTGTTGGTATTGGAGGTGTTGAAGGTGGTGATGGAGGTGTTATTGGAGGTGGTGGTGAAGGTGGTGTTATTGGAGGTGTTGGAGGTGGTGGTGGAGGTGTGGGCGGGGCTGACCAAGAGCCTCTGGCTGTATGATAATTCTCTACAACACGCAGCCTGCAGACCCCTGCAGTACCAGGCCAGCCACGTGTTTCTATGGCAACGCGAGGCGGGTTTTCGGAAGCCTACATGCTGCAGTGGCTTTTGTGCGTCTGTTCGGATGTTCTGATGCTGGAATGCAGATTCAGCCTGCACCGACTCTACTGATTTATTTGAGTATTTGTGCATTCTTGTGTAATCTCATCTCCGTCTGTCTTTGTCTTAGATTCACAACCAGATGTAAATGGGATTATTGGCATGAATGTCATTTACAACTGGCCAAAACACAGATTGTAGTGTGTAAGAGTAATAATGTTATCTGTGCCTCTCTGTTCCACTGTCTATCTCTCTCTTCACAACCCATCTCCCCTACAGATGCTACACCCTCTCATACACCCCTCCACACCCCCTCTCCACCTTCTCCCATTCTACCCCTCTCTTCGCCCCCCTCCATCCAAACCTACCTCACACTCGTCACCCTCCTCCATCCTACCCCCCCTCTCCACTGCCCCCCCATCCTATCCCCCCACCCACACCCCCCCATCCTACCCCCCCTCTCCACTGCCCCCCCCTCCATCCTACCCCCTCACTGCCCCCCCCATCCTACCCCCCCCTCTCCACTGCCCCCCCATCCTATCCCCCTCTCCACTGCCCCCCCCTCCATCCTACCCCCCTCACTGCCCCCCCCCCCTCCATCCTACCCCCCCCCTCACTGCCCCCCCCCCTCCATCCTACCCCCCCTCTGCAGTTCTACCTGAAGATCAAAAATACAGGAGTTTCTGCTTTCATACACTTTTATGCATTTGTGATCTGGTAGTTTTGCTTATTTCTAAATGTCACTCATCTTTCTGACATAACGAACTCTCAGGGGTTCGTTACATTTCATTACAGTTTGGTCTCCTGGACAAGGCGAATCACCAGTTTACAGCATGTTATGAGTCCATGTGTAACCAGGACTCCTTTTGTAAATAAAAGCACTACTCGGGCATTTTGAACAAACGTTATTTTGCATTTGTAATTAACAATGTCAATACCACAGTATCTGTTCAGTCTGCACTTTATTATAAGCTACAAACAGAAGCAATAACCCACACACTAACCCTGTAACCCACACGCTAACCCTGTAACCCACACGCTAACCCTGCTAACCCACACGCTAACTCTGTAACCCACACGCTAACCCTGCTAACCCACACGCTAACCCTGCTAACCCACACGCTAACCCACAAGCGAACCCACACGCTAACCCACAAGCGAACCCACACGCTAACTCCGCTTAACCCCAGTCGTCCCAGTGAGGTGTGGAGTGCGCTGGGAGAACAAACACAGTGAAGACGGCGAGTCAAAGGAGAGTGAACTGCAGCGTGCAACACTAATTAGCCAATTAATGAGCAATTAAGCTCCGGGAGCCTAATGGCCTGTTGTCTGGCTCGTTAATGGGTCCCGTTAGACTGACAGCTCCGTTAAGCTCAGCGGAGTTGAAAGAGAGAGAGAGAGACCAACACAACATGATATAAATGAGCTATAACTCATCTCAGTCCATGAAGGACATATTACACATTACTAAAGGTCTGGTGCATAAGCAGATGCAGATATGCAAATGAAAGCTCTTGGGAACGCCCAAATGGGCGTGGTAAAATGCCATTCTATTTACAGCGCCATGTCAACACGCTCTCCTTCCAGCGGGGTAACCGGTGACTTGATGTTCGAGCACATTTGACCTCGGGGTAAGAAACACCAGAGTTATGCCTTCGCCTGCTAATCTGTTGTGTAAATATAAGGATTTAAAAACACACAAATACAAACTCCCATTAGAAGAGCACAGCTGTCTCCAATTAAGGCAGCAGCTCATGCTAATACATGCTAATAGAATCTGAGCTAATGTTTAATGACTCCACATTGACGAGGTCTGTTTTAACTCGGAAGGCCAAGTGCAGAATGATGACATAAGAACGCAAGCAGAGTGAGGAAGAGCTGTTAAAGTGAGGAAGAGCTGTTACCCCCAAACACAGGGGCGCCATGAAAACAGAGAGGGAGAGAGACTATTAAAAATGCTTTCTTAGCTACCAGCATTATTAGCTTTTGACTAATTTCCTAGACTAATTATAACCTCTTTGAGGAAATTTCAGACCTATTAATAATGCACATGGAGTAATTAGCAACATAAATATTTATCCAGCTCAGGGTTCCAGCTCAGCCCATCTTGGCGGTGTTGGAGCTGTCTGTGGTGTAGCCGTTACCACACCACGGCCCCCACACCTCCCTCCATCGGGCTTTGGTACTCTTCACATTAATGTTGGTTTTATATCTGTCATCCTGTGAGCTATGAACTTTTAGCGGTTCTGATGAAATCTAGTTAGCCCCCAGTGCAAGGAAAATGCATACACGTTTTTTTTACTAGGTGTTAACATTCTGTTAAATGTATTTTGGATTAAGCAGCATTCTAACATCAACTCCAGTCATAAACTACAGGTTTACAGAATGTTTTACGGGTAAAACAGGCACACAAAGAAACTCACGATGCGCCATTTTGTGCCACGTCTTAAAGGCGTTCTCACGTGATTGGCTAACAGTCACATCAGTCATTAAGTCCCACCCTTTGTGAAGAGTGAGTGTTCCATTCCAACATTCCACTTGAATCTAATCTCACTATTGGCTATCAGAAAGGTTCCAGTGGATTATAGCTGTGCCAGGGCGAAGACACGCCCACCTCCGCATCACAATGGACATACCACCCTGCTTGGCACGGCACAATCAAAACATGACCCGGTTATTAATAGGTCAGAGCCAGCAGTGTACTGGGTCATCAGAAAAAGCTGTCCACATCAGAGATGTCAGATAGAGTTAAATAGATATGTAACAACAGAGATGTTAAAGAAATGTTACATCAGAAATTCTGGATGTTGGATGGAGAAACAGAACAGGAAAACAGAATTCAGTCAATACAATCCCATTTTCTTTTAAAATGAAACTAGAAATGTCAGGGGGCAGTCATGGTCCTGGTGGTAGGGAACTGGTCTTGTGACCGGAGGGTCGTGGGTTTGATTCCCAGACCTGAGGCCATGACTGAGGTGCCCTTGAGCAAGGCACCTAACCCCAACTGCTCCCCGGGCGCCGGGCTAGGGCTGCCCACCGCCCACGTGTGATCCACAGCCCCCTAGTAATCACTAGTGTGCGTGTTCTAACTGCGCAGATGGGTTAAAAGCGGAGGACAAATTTCGATTGCGGTGAAAAAAATCACAATTGACAAAATATGGCACATTTACTTTTTTTTTAGATCTTAGAAATGCAGGTTAAATGTCATGTTAGCCCATGACTCATTACTGTGAGTAAGCATTTCTGGAAAACAGATCTAGAAATGTGAAGGCAAACAATCTTGAATCTGAATTAGCCAATCACATGAAGGAGAAAGATTGCCAGCCCCTCCCACAAGATAGCGAGCCTCCCAACACCCTTATCACACAGCCAACAACCAATAGCGTGAGCAAACCCCGCAGACGCCCCATAGACACCACGCAGATGCCCCGCAGATGCCCTGCAGACGCCTCGCAAACGCCCCGCAGAACACAGCCCAGAGGATCGATGAACACCTAGAGAGGGACAAGGAGCGTGGGCAGATGGTAAAGAGAACAGAGGAAACAGCAAACCTAACAGTTTCTTTCCAAAACCGAATTCACAACTCTGGCTCACAAGACGTTAGAGTGAACCTGGAAACACGAGAACAGGCGTGTACCACAGACACTGCAGCTCGCTGTGTCTACGGGAGGACGAGGCATGCATCTCAAACACCACATATAAAAATAAGTAGAGGTTACACTGTGACACCCACCCACATACCCACCTACACACACACACACACACGGACTCACGTAAGAAGCTTGGTAACCTCATTCCAGCAATCTACCTTCATCTGTTTGTTATTGTAATGTTGTAAGTAACTATATATAGAGAAAGAACGCAAGTCAAGGAACATGCACATGGAAATTAATGAAAAAGAAAGACATATTCAGGCAGACAGACATGCAGACAGACAGACAGGCAGACAGACAAACAGGCAAGCCCAGATGGCACTGAAGTTCAAGCACATGATTGGTCAGTCTAATTATAACACTATAGACAGACACACAGACAGACAGGCAGGCAGAGAGGCAGACAGACAGACGGAGACAGCGTAGCAGTGGAACCCGGACTCCCTCCTTTTGCGGGCTACTGTTGGCACGAGCTAAATAAATATTAATAACAAATCAACTGTCAACATAAACATCTGGGGCAATACAAAACACCTTAAGTGGGTCCTTAAAGGAAGAGGCAGAGAGAGAGAGAGAGAGAGAAAGTGAGAAAGCTCTTCTGTGTCTTTCGAAGTCTTTTGGTCTTTTGCTGTGAAGCATAAACTAGAATGATGTCAGCAGGGAGAAGACTTTAATTACTGCATCTTTTAAACCTGACACCACCAGAGTTTAAGAGCCCGGGTGCTCATCTGACGTATA
>NW_027507223.1:0-15000 GCF_052324685.1 Brachyhypopomus gauderio | reverse complement strand
CATTAGACTGTAGGAGGGGGCATTAGACTGTAGGAGGGGGCAGGAGACTGTATGGGGGGGCATTAGACTGTAGGAGGGGGCAGGAGACTGTAGGGGGGGGCATTAGACTGTAGGAGGGGGCAGGAGACTGTAGGAGGGGGCATTAGACTGTGGGAGGGGGGGGCATTAGACTGTGGGAGGGGGCAAGAGACTGTAGGATGGGGCAAGAGACTGTAGGAGGGGGCAGGAGACTGTGGGGGGGGGCATTAGACTGTAGGAGGGGGCATTAGACTGTAGGAGGGGGCAGGAGACTGTAGGGGGGGCATTAGACTGTAGGAGGGGGCAGGAGACTGTAGGAGGGGGCATTAGACTGTAGGAGGGGGGGCATTAGACTGTAGGAGGGGGCAGGAGACTGTAGGAGGGGGCATTAGACTGTAGGAGGGGGCAGGAGACTGTGGGGGGGGCATTAGACTGTAGGAGGGGGCAGGAGACTGTGGGGGGGGGCATTAGACTGTAGGAGGGGGCATTAGACTGTAGGAGGGGGCAGGAGACTGTAGGAGGGGGCAAGAGACTGTAGGAGGGGGCAAGAGACTGTAGGAGGGGGCAGGAGACTGTAGGAGGGGCAGGAGACTGTAGGAGGGGGCAGGAGACTGTGGGAGGGGGCATTAGACTGTAGGAGGGGGCATTAGACTGTAGGAGGGGGCAGAGACAATAGCAGCTTCACATCGACTCCACACCTCAGCTCCTGGTGACTTAAAATGTTTTTAAAATTATTTTACATAACAGAAGAAAATGAAATAAAGTGCACACAACACTGGTAATACATCATGATTATTATACATCACGATTAACCCTACATGTTTAAGTGGACGGCATGATGTCCTCACTGCGTTCCTGTGAGCACAGTTGTTTACGCTGGTGGCAGGGTCAGGACAGCGTGATTCATCCCAACACAGATTCGAGACCTCGTCTGGACACGTGAGCACACATCCCAATGCAGGCGTGATTCGAGACCTCGTCTGGACACGTGAGCACACATCCCAACGCAGGCGTGATTCGAGACCTCGTCTGGACACATGAGCACACATCCCAACGCAGGCGTGATTCGAGACCTCGTCTGGACACGTGAGCACACATCCCAACGCAGGCGTGATTCGAGACCTCGTCTGGACACGTGAGCACACATCCCAACACAGGCGTGATTCGAGACCTCGTCTGGACACGTGAGCACACATCCCAACACAGGCGTGATTCGAGACCTCGTCTGGACACGTGAGCACACATCCCAACACAGGCGTGATTCAAGACCTCGTCTGGACACGTGAGCACACATCCCAACACAGGCGTGATTCGAGACCTCGTCTGGACACGTGAGCACACATCCCAACTCAGGCGTGATTCGAGACCTCGTCTGGACACGTGAGCACACATCCCAACGCAGGCGTGATTCGAGACCTCGTCTGGACACGTGAGCACACATCCCAACTCAGGCGTGAATCGAGACCTCGTCTGGACACGTGAGCACACATCCCAACGCAGGCGTGATTCGAGACCTCGTCTGGACACGTGAGCACACATCCCAACACAGGTGTGATTTGAGACCTCGTTTGGACACGTGAGCACACATCCCAACACAGGCGTGATTCAAGACCTCGTCTGGACACGTGAGCACACATCCCAACGCAGGCGTGATTCAAGACCTCGTCTGGACACGTGAGCACACATCCCAACACAGGCGTGATTCAAGACCTCGTCTGGACACGTGAGCACACATCCCAACACAGGCGTGATTCGAGACCTCGTCTGGACACGTGAGCACACATCCCAACACAGGCGTGATTCGAGACCTCGTCTGGACACGTGAGCACACATCCCAACACAGGCGTGATTCGAGACCTCGTCTGGACACGTGAGCACACATCCCAACACAGGCGTGATTCGAGACCTCGTCTGGACACGTGAGCACACATCCCAACACAGGCGTGATTCGAGACCTCGTCTGGACACGTGAGCACACATCCCAACACAGGCGTGATTCGAGACCTCGTCTGGACACGTGAGCACACATCCCAATCCATCTGTTATAGCTCCGTTTGCATACGACACTCTTCTGTGACAGACATTTTTCAATCCAATATCCCAACAAGAAATCACAAACAATATATTGTGCAGGATTAGGATCAATCAGGTCACTATTGACCCACTATTCAGTTCATTTCTGCCTGATGTTGTATAGGTGTCTCTGAATCCAAACACACACCCGGTTTAAAGGTGTTCAGCTACGCTGTATTTGCCTCCACTGGAGAGTCCGTGTCCACAGTTGACGAGGACCCAGCTGACAGGTGTGGACACCATGGACATTGAACAGTAGTGTCTCACACTACTGCAGGGCCCTCAGCTCAAGTAGTTTAAGACCCATTTCCAGATTATCTCTCTCTGTCAAACACACACACACAAACACACACACACACACACACACACACTTAGCATTCACTATCTTCTGAGAGATAACACAGTGACTTAAGATCACAGACCACAAGGTACTTTTCTCATTCTGTCTGTCATTCACTAATCTGTCTGTAATTTGCTACCCTGTCTGTCATTCCCTGTCTGTCTCTAGCGTGTTCTCTCTCACACACCTCTCCAGGAGGACATTCCCAGACAACCATGATGTTGTCACAGCCAATCAGAAGATCTCACTAGTCACAGCCAATCAGAAGATCCCACTAGTCACAGCCAATCAGAAGATCTCAGTTTGGTCGTTTCCTCACATCTATCAGAAGTTCCTCTACAGTGAGCCGAGGACACAAAGCACCAGAACTCAGGAGATACGGTCACAAGGTTTTTTATTTTTGAAATCCGCAATTACACGCTCTACTACACCAGTGTGATATCAGCAGTGGTGTGTGTGTGTGAGAGCCGCTCACTGGAGTAGTACTACCACATCCTGAGTGTGTGTGTGTGACTGGAGGTCTACTATGTACGTACACACACACACAGACATTCAGAACTTATACTTGTGATTGACTTATTGAACTTTTAAAACACAATAGGAAAATACATAAGAAAACGTGCTCTAACACATTCAGACTGAATTAGCATTTCATTAAGGAGACCCAACCCAGAACGTTCTGTGATCTAAACGGTCCAGCTGCTAACAGCACAACTCAGTACTGAGTCGTCGTCCAACGTCCCGGGATGGACAAACTCGGCCACTTCCCACTTCATTATTTAATCCTATCTGAACGTAGGGAGGACGCACGTCCCAGCAGACCTCCGTGAGACCAGGAGCCGTCCCCTCTTTCACCCCGCGTGGACACAAGTGGAGTAGCTCTGAGAGGCACTGGCTACAGACAAAATAAGTGCTTGCTATTAACATCTCAGCACCGGATGCAAATATATGCTAATGAAGTTATTTATGGCCAATAGCACTTGCAGATCTGATTGCTATGGCGACATACCTTTGTTCTTTAATTGCCCTCCTTTACATAGACTATTACTGTTTCCTTTTGATTGTATGTTAGCACGGGGAAGTAAGGAAATGTGGTTAGGAAACAGTGTGTTTACTTACTGAGACACACCAACACATCTCTTACTGAGACACACCAACACATCTCTTACTGAGACACCAATACATCTCTTACTGAGACACCAATACATCTCTTACTGAGACACACCAACACATCTCTTACTGAGACACCAACACATCTCTTACTGAGACACACCAACACATCTCTTACTGAGACACACCAACACATCTCTTACTGAGAGACCAACACATCTCTTACTGAGACACACCAACACATCTCTTACTGAGAGACCAAAACATCTCTTACCGAGACACCAACACATCTCTTACTGAGACACCAACACATCTCTTACTGAGACACCAACACATCTCTTACTGAGACACACCAACACATCTCTTACTGAGACACCAACACATCTCTTACTGAGACACCAACACATCTCTTACTGAGAGACCAAAACATCTCTTACTGAGACACACCAACACATCTCTTACTGAGAGACCAACACATCTCTTACTGAGAGACCAACACATCTCTTACTGAGACACCAACACATCTCTTACTGAGACACCAAAACATCTCTTACTGAGACACACCAACACATCTCTTACTGAGACACACCAACACATCTCTTACTGAGAGACCAACACATCTCTTACTGAGAGACCAACACATCTCTTACTGAGAGACCAAAACATCTCTTACTGAGACACCAACACATCTCTTACTGAGACACCAACACATCTCTTACTGAGACACACCAACACATCTCTTACTGAGACACCAACACATCTCTTACTGAGACACCAACACATCTCTTACTGAGAGACCAAAACATCTCTTACTGAGACACCAACACATCTCTTACTGAGAGACCAACACATCTCTTACTGAGAGACCAACACATCTCTTACCGAGACACCAATACATCTCTTACGGAGAGAGCACACACATAATATTAATGTGTACACACACGCGCACACACACACACACACACACGCACGCGCACACACACACATACACACACACACACACACACACACACACAGATGCATAGTCAAACTGCCGTTTGTGTTGTGGATTTCCACTGAACTGATGCTTGGTGGTGTTATGCCTGAACTGAGCCATTAACCTCTAGAATCTAGAGGTGTGTTTGTAAACAAAAGCTGTTCAGTATGAGACCAGTAAAGTCCTGCCTTACATACACCAACCAACATCCACACCATCAAATGACTTCCTATTATTGTGAAAAAAACAGGTCTCACACACACGTGCACACATGCACACACATGCACACACACACACATGCACACACACACACACACACACACACACACACACACACACACACACACACACACACACACACGTGTGAATGTGTGGTACATTTTGTGATGTATTGCTCTGCGCTGTAGTTGGACAGATCTCTTAAACACTGATCAGTGTTTTGTGAGCCAGCCGACCCACAATGCCCCACTGTTTGGCCCGGCGCTACTTAACGATAGACGCACCATCAAGGGGTGAGAGGGAGGGAGAGATGGACAGATAGAGGGAGATGACGAAAGAAGAAAGCAGTGAATAAACAGCTTGTCTTTGGCTGAAATTCTCTTTCTCCCTTTCCCTTTCTCTCTCCCTCTCGTTCTTTCCCTCTCTCTACATCCCCCAGTTCGATAGCTCAATAAAGCCTTAACACTAGAAGTCCCTGACATTTCAGCGTCCCTGCTGAAGTCAGAAAATACACATGCAGATCCTGACCCTAGGAACACTTCCCCAGTCCTGTTCCCCAGTCCTGTTCCCCAGTCCTGTTCTCCAGTCCTGTTCTCCAGTCCTGTTCCCCAGTGCTGTTCTCCAGTGCTGTTCCCCAGTGCTGTTCCCCAGTGCTGTTCCCCAGTCCTGTTCTCCAGTCCTGTTCCCCAGTGCTGTTCCCCAGTCCTGTTCTCCAGTCCTGTTCCCCAGGCCTGTTCCCCAGTCCTGTTCCCCAGTGCTGTTCCCCAGTGCTGTTCCCCAGTGCTGTTCCCCAGGCCTGTTCCCCAGGCCTGTTCCCCAGGCCTGTTCCCCAGGCCTGTTCTCCAGTCCTGTTCCCCAGTCCTGTTCCCCAGTCATGTTCCCCAGTGCTGTTCTCCAGTGCTGTTCTCCAGTGCTGTTCCCCAGTCCTGTTCCCCAGTGCTGTTCCCCAGTGCTGTTCCCCAGTGCTGTTCCCCAGTGCTGTTCCCCAGTCCTGTTCCCCAGTCCTGTTCCCCAGTGCTGTTCCCCAGTGCTGTTCCCCAGGCCTGTTCCCCAGGCCTGTTCCCCAGTCCTGTTCCCCAGGCCTGTTCCCCAGTGCTGTTCCCCAGTGCTGTTCCCCAGTGCTGTTCTCCAGTGCTGTTCCCCAGTGCTGTTCCCCAGTCCTGTTCCCCAGTCCTGTTCCCCAGTGCTGTTCCCCAGTCCTGTTCCCCAGTCCTGTTCCCCAGTCCTGTTCCCCAGTGCTGTTCTCCAGTCCTGTTCTCCAGTCCTGTTCTCCAGTCCTGTTCTCCAGTGCTGTTCCCCAGGCCTGTTCCCCAGTGCTGTTCCCCAGTGCTGTTCCCCAGTGCTGTTCTCCAGTGCTGTTCCCCAGTGCTGTTCTCCAGTGCTGTTCCCCAGTGCTGTTCCCCAGTGCTGTTCCCCAGTGCTGTTCCCCAGTGCTGTTCTCCAGTGCTGTTCTCCAGTGCTGTTCCCCAGTGCTGTTCTCCAGTCCTGTTCCCCAGGCCTGTTCCCCAGGCCTGTTCCCCAGTGCTGTTCTCCAGTGCTGTTCCCCAGTGCTGTTCCCCAGTGCTGTTCCCCAGTGCTGTTCTCCAGTGCTGTTCTCCAGTGCTGTTCCCCAGTGCTGTTCCCCAGTGCTGTTCTCCAGTGCTGTTCCCCAGTGCTGTTCCCCAGGCCTGTTCCCCAGTCCTGTTCCCCAGTGCTGTTCCCCTGTGCTGTTCCCCAGTCCTGTTCCCCAGTGCTGTTCTCCAGTGCTGTTCAGCCCTTCAGGATTTGTCTCCAAACTATTTGTGAAATACAATCTAAAAATGGGTTTAGTGGGGGATGGGTTTAGTGTGGGAGCGGTTTAGTGAGGTAGGGGTTTAGTGTGAGAGGGGTTTAGTGAGGGAGGGGTTTAGTGGTGGAGGGTTCTAGTGTGAGAGGGGTTTAGTGAGGTAGGGGTTTAGTGAGGGAGGGGTTTAGTGAGGTAGGGGTTTAGTGAGGGAGGGGTTTAGTGGGGGGAGTAGGGCAGTTTCATTTACTCAGCCGACGTCACATCTGATCATTTACAGTATGTCAGTCAACATTACAGCTCCTATTTAAAAACATCACTACTGGCTGCTACCTAAATAAACAGGTTTTAATTATGGGGGAGAGAGAGATGGATAATTGCGTTTTGTATTACACAGCCAGGAATAAACAGAAAGAAATTAAGCTAATTTAGCCTGTCTTTTTGCTAAGGCAGTAAATGAGAGAGAAAGACAGGAAGAAAAAACTGTAAAGGAAACAAATACTAAGGTGTCACAGTTAATTTCAATGGATGTAATACTGATAATGGGGAGGGAGAGAGGGAGCGAGGGAGGAGAAGGAGGGGGAGAGAGGGGGGATGATACCTCGGAGGAAAGACATGGAAACACAGTGTTCCCAGTTCATTCCCACATTCGCTTTCTCGTTAATAAAATGCCAAACGCTACAAACATGTCAACTGGGAAGTGTTTTCATTTACACGGTCCAGAGAGAGAGAGAGAGAGAGAGAGAGAGAGAGAGAGAGTGGGGGAGGGGGGGAGATAGAGAGGGAGAGAGAGATTAACAATTAAGGATTTTTAAGTGGTTGTTCTACTGGTTGATTACAACAAAGGGAGGGGAGAGATTCAGTCTTCTACTGGTGCTGTGTGTGTGTGTGTGTGTGTGTGTGTGTGTGTGTGTGTGTGTGTGTGTGTGTGTGTGTGTGTGTGTGTGTGTGTGTGTGTGAACACGTGTGTTTGATGGCGGAACTTGGACATCATGGAGAAAAAATTGGTGTTGCTCTGTGAAGACAAAATTTCACAGCTCTGTAGGGGACAGGCATCAAAGCAACACTTCTGCTCAACAGTGGACAAAAGAGGAAGAGAGAGAGGGGGATAGAGAGAGTGTGTGAGTGTGTGAGAGAGAGAGGGAGGATTTATTATTTGCGGGTAACACTAGCTAGTGTGAGTGATTAGCCCAAAATTAAATTAGATCACCGGTTGTGTGGGTGGAGAGGAGGTGTATGGTGTGTGGGTGGAGGTGTAGGGTATGTGTGGGTGGAGAGCAGGTGTAGGTAGAGAGGAGGTGTAGAGTATGCGGGTGGAGGTGTAGGGTGTTTGTGGGTAGAGGTGTAGTGTGCGTGGTTGGAGGGGTAGTGTGCGTGTGTGGGTGGAGAGGAGGCATAAGGTGTGTGGGTGGAGAGGAGGTGTAGGGAGTGTGTGGGTGGAGTTGCAGGAGGTGTGGGTGGAGGTGTAGAGAGTGTGTGTGTGTGTGGAGGTGCAGGGTGTGTGGGTGGAGGTGTATAGTGTGTGTATGTGTGGGTGGAGGTGCAGGGTGTGTGGGTAGAGGTGCAGGGCGTGTGTGTGGGTGGAGGTGTAGTGTGTGTGTGTGTGAAGAGGAGCTGTAAGGCATGTGTGTGGGTGGAGGTGCAGGGTGTGTGGGTGGAGGTGTAGTGTGTGTGCGTGTGGAGGTGCAGGGTGTGTGGGTGGAGGTGTAGTGTGTGTGTGTGTGGAGATGCAGGGTGTGTGGGTGGAGGTGTAGTCTGTGTGTGTGTGTGTGTCTCGAGGAGGTGTAGGTCGTGTGGGTGGAGGTGTAGAGTGTGTGTGTGTAGAGGAGGTGTAGGTCATGTGGGTGGAGGTGTAGAGTGTGTGTGTGTGTATGTGGAGAGGAGGTGTAGGTCATGTGGGTGGAGGTGTAGTGTGTGTGTGTGTGTGTGTAGAGGAGGTGTAGGTCATGTGGGTGGAGGTGTAGTGTGTGTGTGTGTGTGTAGAGGATGTGTAGGTCATGTGGGTGGAGGTGTAGTGTGTGTGTGTGTGTGTGTAGAGGAGGTGTAGGTCATGTGGGTGGAGGTGTAGTGTGTGTGTTTGTGTGTGTGTGTGTGTGTGTGTGTGTAGAGGATGTGTAGGTCATGTGGGTGGAGGTGTAGTGTGTGTGTGTGTGTGTGTAGAGGAGGTGTAGGTCATGTGGGTGGAGGTGTAGTGTGTGTGTGTGTAGAGGATGTGTAGGTCATGTGGGTGGAGGTGTAGTGTGTGTGTGTGTGTGTGTGTGTAGAGGATGTGTAGGTCATGTGGGTGGAGGTGTAGTGTGTGTGTGTGTGTGTGTGTGTGTGTGTGTGTAGAGGATGTGTAGGTCATGTGGGTGGAGGTGTAGTGTGTGTGTGTGTGTGTGTGTGTAGAGGAGGTGTAGGTCATGTGGGTGGAGAAGCTAGACTGCCATAGCAGTGACTGCACAGTGCGATTGATGCGTATGATCACAGCTCCTCGGGCCCAGGAAATTAAACGTATTTTTCATGGCCCGACTCTGCCTTGAGCTGGCGGCCCAGTGAGGAGAACCATCCCATCAAAGGCACCATTAGGCGAGGAGGAGATGAAGTCTGGTGGTGAAGAACGCCTCCACCCAGCCCCCGGGGAGGAGGAGGCACCATGGAGGCGTAGATCACACACGCCGCAGGACGCAGGCCTGAAATATGCTGATGTGCGTACAACATCAACAAAAAGTTACGACGTTCTATATCACGTTCTTAATCAAAACGTGAAACATTATTTAAGTAGTGAGATGGTGAATGAATCACAATTATTCAGTATCATAAAAAAAATGTAGCTAGTACTTTCAGTACTGAGAACATTCCAGAATATTATGACTTTATTATACCCTGACTCAGTCTCTGGCAGTGTGTCAGTGCTTGGGGAGAATTACATATCCACCGTATGAAAGCACAACACCTACATCACACCACAGTTCAGGGGGATTACAGCGGCCGGGTTGCGGTACGCGTGAACACCGTCGCACCTCATCATGTTAGCATCACGCCGTTAGCATCCATACAAGCAGTGCCACAGAGTTTCGGAGTGATTGAGAGTGAACGCAGTGTCGCCGTAGTAACACTGGCTGAGTTCTAGCACTGCTGGACTCTATACAGACTGTTGGTGGTCTAATAAGGCCAGTGGTCATAACAGATAACCAAGGGGAAGTGATTAAGGACAGACATGACGGGACATAACGGGACATATCGGGACGGGGCGCCTCATTGGTCCTGAGGCTGAAAGCTCCCTCAATTAACCACAAAGGCCATGTGCTAAAGTGCTTTTTAATAGACTACAGCCTGATAAATACAGAAGCCTAATACTCCAGAATGGACTTAATAGGATTGAACTAAGACGTCAGTAAAACTGCAAAGTTCAGCAGTCTACAAGCTCAGATTGCTCGTGGCTTCTGGATATTTCAGGATGTTTCTGGTTATTTCTACACATTTTACAGTTGTAAAAAAACATAAAAAAAACAAAAGCCAGAGGTTTGAAGGCCACAACACACACTGTAGTGTGATCGCAGCTCACAAAGCTGCTCAGAACGGGGAACTGATGAGGGCGTCCAAATTCTACAGCTGAGAGTGCATGTGGGGCACTGCGTGTGTGTGTGTGTGTGTGTGTGTTGGGAACACGCTGTATCCGTGATGTTCCTGTATGCTGCCTGGCTCCTATACCCATACCCATGTCCTACTGAACTTCTTGTCTTTATACGACGCCGTCTCTGGTGGATCTGGCTGTAGCTCCCAGACACACACACACACACACACACACACACACACACACACACACACAAAGGCCTAAAACAGAATCCATCCCCCACACTCTTATATAACAGAGTGGGCTGCGTGGAGGGACAGAATCACAGCTACAGCACTTCACATATTTAGCGCTTGGCCAGCACCACTGCTATCACAGCCCTCTCACAGTGAGACGTGTGTGTGTGTGTGTGTGTGTGGAGCTCCCCACATCCCTGTCCTGAACATCTGCAGGTCTGATACATCTACACACAACACCAGTGCAGCTAACACCACTGCGTACAGAGTCGGTCTTCACCAAACCTGCAAGCTCACAGCAGGAGCAATGCTACATGCTACATGCTACCACCATGTCTGTGATCCTCAGGCAGGTTCTCCCTGACTCTGGGTTCAGTCTGCTGGGTTCTGACTCATGGCACTGGGACCACGGGACCAGCAGTCCAAACAAGCAGCAGGGTGCCAGCATGCTACCAAATAGCCAGAGTGTCAGAAGTCATCAGAAGTGATGCAAAGTGATCTGGTGTGATCTGGAGTGATCAGTCGTTTTTCACTTGATCCTGCAATACAGATGTAACAATATGGCGTGTTTCACAGTGCAGCTTAATGTGTGCATTTAGTAGTGTGTGTGTGTGTGTATTTAGTACTGTGTTGTGTGTGTCTATGCGTGTTTGTGTGTGTTTGTGTGTATGCGTGTGTTTGTGTGTATTTAGTATTGTGTGTGTTTGTGTGTATTTAGTAGTGTGTAGTGTGTGTGTGTGTTTATGCGTATGTTTGTGTGTATTTAGTAATGTGCAGTGTGTGTATGTATGCGTGTAAGTGTTTGTGTTTATGCGTGTAAGACTTTGTGTGTGTTTAGTAGTATGTAGTGTGTTTGTATGTGTTTGTGTGTATGCGTGTAAGTGTTTGTGTTTAGTAGTGTGTAGTGTGTATGTGTAAGTGTGTGTGTGTTTGTGTGTATGCGTGTGTGTGTGTTTGTGTAGAGAAACTGCTGTATACAGCAAATGAGCTGTATACTGCTCTCTTCTGCACAGACACCTGAACAATGTTTGATTTTCACTTTTTCACCTCTCTCCCCCCCTCTCTCTATCTCTCTTTCTCTGTTTCTCTCTCTCCCTCTCTCTATGGTTTGACAGAACCAACCCAGACCACGAGCAGTAAAACTGTGAGAACTCATCAGATGGGGATGAGTGTATCTGCCTATCGTGTCATCTTGTGGTGGGACGCTGTTCTCAGTTGTAGGGGATGAGAAAGTAGACAGAAACTGACACTGCGGCTGACTACCAGCCCACGGTGGAAAATCTCGATGCTCGCGTCTCCTTCTCCAGTCGCGCTAACACTCCACCTCTGTGGTCCGCTCTGCGCTTCTCAGTTCTTCTGGGCTTTTTTTCCTGTTGCTTTTATGGTGCGTGCTGTTTCCGAGGCTACAGCGGTGTTGAGGGGTTGAGAGGTGTCCAGACGCAGGCAGACAGAGACGGTCACACGAGAGGGCAGCAGGGCCCGCAAACCACCACTCCAAACGACACACACGCTCACGACATGCTCACATGGTCAACACGCTCACAACTACCTCACAACATGCTCACAACACGTTCACAACACGTTCAAAACACACTCACACAACGTTCATAACCTCACAACACGTTCATAACAACCACACAACACATTCACAACATGCTAACATGCTAATAACATGCTAACAACATGCTAAGCTCTGCCCTACTTTTCCCTGGTAACTTGATGAGTCATAGACGAGGTAGGATTAAAGGTGGGTGGTCTTGCAACCTTTGAGTCTTCCCTTTCTCTCTTTCTCTGTCTCTCTCTATTTTTGTCTATGTCACTTTTTTATCTCTCACTTTTTTCTCTCTCTCTATCTCTCACTCTCGATCTCTCTCTTATGAATTTACTCTCATCATTCCCACCGTGGTTAAATCCCCTGTCTGTTGTGCAACATTGAGTATGACCAGTCTAGTTCAGGGTTTGGAGTGTTGTGTGTTGGGTGATCCAGTCTAGTTCAGGTTTTGGAGTGTGTTGGGTGATTGTTGAGCTGGTGTAAACCTAACACAGGAGGCACTCCACTCATCCCACAGCCTCAACACGACAGCCTACAGAATATCTAAAGCATTTTCAGAACCATGACTGGATTATCTGCCCAGCTACGGAGATAACATACACTGCTGTTTTCCCAGATGAATCGCACCCTATTAGCGAGGCAGTGAAGCAGTGCCCCACAGAAGAGAAGCCCCGCCCACTGATGACTCTCCTACTGACAGCGTTTTCACCACACAAAGGGACAAACTGATAAAACAGAATACATGTCATTCTCTAGAGTGTGAGTCTTGTCCCATCTCCCTGGAGAGAGAGAGAGAGAGAGAGAGAGAGAGAGAGAGAGAGAGAGAGAGAGAGAGAGAGAGAGAGAGAGAGAGAGAGAGAGAGAGAGAGAGAGTGTATGTGTGTGTGGCAGGGACAGCAGGAGAAAAGAGACATTCTTTCAGCCCTGGCAGTAAATGTGAGGTTTGGTTCCCGCTGTCTTGAGAGCACAGAGATAAAGGCAGGGCCCATCTGTCTGTGGGGAGCTGCTCGTCAGGGCGCCGTGCAGGAAATCGATCACAGCCTGTTACAGTTAGTGGATCTGCATCCTCAGAGCCTTTAAACGCAGTATTACCCCCGCCACCGTCCGCCCCCTCCCCCACGCCCCCCAGCTGTGCCCTGGGCGGCTACATGACAGTCCCGTAGGCAGACACCTTTAAAAGGATCTGACACTCACTAATGGCTTAAGTTCCCCACCATAACCGCCCACCTCCGCCCCCCCCCCCCCCCCGTGGGTTGGCAGAGGGGAAAAGCTTGTCCACATCGCCCAGTCGGGCGTGACTCACCCTGGGGGTGAACATGAAGGGGAGGGCTGCAGACGCAGAAGACAAAATGAGCCCCAAACCCCGTAGAGCATAGAGGAACACCAGCGCAGGAAGAACAGAGCGTGGGGAACAGAGGAGTGGATCCCACAGGGAACGGAGGAGTGGATCCCACTGGGAACGAAGGAGTGGATCCCACTGGGAACGGAGGAGTGGATCCCACAGGGAACAGGGGAGTGGATCTCACAAGGAACGGAGGAGTGTATACCACAGGGAACGGAGGAGTGGATCCCACTGGGAACGGAGGAGTGGATCCCACAGGGAACGGAGGAGTGGATCCCACTGGGAACGGAGGAGTGGATACCACTGGGAACAGAGGAGTGGATCCCACAGGGAACAGAGGAGTGGATCCCACAGGGAACAGAGGAGTGGATCCCACAGGGGACAGAGGAGTGGATCCCACTGGGAACGGAGTAGTGGATCCCACAGGGTGGATCTGCACATAGAGCCTGACTGTGCAAGACTGACACAAAAACCAGAGAAGAAGAACAGAAGTCACATGCAATAAGACAAAGGTGCTACATTAAAGACAGTGGTGTGATATCCAGTCCTAGACCTGCATGAAGAGGAGACTCGGCAGAGTGAAATAACAAATGAAACCAGGGAGGCATGTTTAAAACTCCAGCACAAGAACACACTCAGCATAACTACACTTTAATAGATGGGGGAGAAAAATGAAGGAGCAAAGAAAGAAAAAAAGAGAGAGAGAGTGTGAGTGTGTGGGCAGGTGTGTGTGTGTGTGTGTGTGTGTGTGTGTGTGTGTGTGTGTGTGTGCAGGTGCGTGTGCGGGTGTGTGTGTGTGCAGGTGTGTGTGTATGTGTGTGTGCGTGCTTGTGTGTGTGTGTGTGTGTGTTTGTGTGTAGGTGTTAGTGTGTGTGTGTGTGTGTGCAGGTGTGTGTGTGTGTGTGTGTGTGTGTGTGTGTGTGTGTGTGTGTGTGTGTGTGTGTGTGTGTGTGTGTGTGAGTGTTAAATTTAACCTTGAGGAATAAGGAGATGTGCGGGCCGTAGATGTGAGCGTTCTTAAATCACGAGGAAGCACCTCGTCTGGACTGGTAATCACAGCTGCCGTGCTGGTTTCCCCCTGCGCACCAGTTCACCGTTAGACTCCATTACTCTACAACAGCCATTTAATCCGGCCGCCTCCCAGAGGTGCTGCATTAAAATCTAATAACTTGCAATGTAAATGAAAACAAAAAACCCATTAGCCCCTTCACCACCTCCCCGGGGCTGGCCCCTCCCCTCTCCCGGGCCAGCCCCTCCCCTCTCCCGGGCCAGCCCCTCCCACTCCTCCTCCATCAGAGGAGCAGCAAGATCATTCTCAGTCCATCTGGTGGGGTAATGCAGCATGACCTGCCAACACACCCCGCTGTCCAGCAGGGCAGATCGACCGCCGGGCCACCCCAACACTTGATGGGCCCGCCACCTCATCAGCTCAACCCGACACCACCCCTCCACCACCCCACCTCCTCTCCTCCACCCGACACCACCCCTCCACCACCCCACCTCCTCTCCTCCACCCGACACCACCCCTCCACCACCCCACCTCCTCTACTCCACCCGACACCACCTCTCCACCACCCCACCTCCTCTCCTCCACCCGACACCACCCCTCCACCACCCCACCTCCTCTCCTCCACCTGACACCATCTCTCCACCACCCCACCTCCTCTCCACCACCCCACCTCCTCTCCACCACCCCACCTCCTCTCCTCCACCTGACACCATCTCTCCACCACCCCACCTCCTCTCCACCACCCCACCTCCTCTCCTCCACCCGACAGCACCCCTCCACCACTCCACCTCCTCTCCTCCACCCGAC
>NW_027507222.1:67500-70344 GCF_052324685.1 Brachyhypopomus gauderio | reverse complement strand
ATCTCGTTATGAAGGAGCTGGGAATGAAAGTGATCGATCTCGTTATGAAAGTTGTTTTTATGCTTTATTTTGCTTTTGGTTGAAAGATCCATATTGTAGTACCAAAGAGACGGAAAGAGCACTGGCATGTGTGTGTGTTGTGTGTGTGTGTGTTTGTGTGTGTGTGTGTGTGTGTGTGTGTGTGTGTGTGTGTGTGTGTGTGTGTGAGATGGAGTGCGCTAGAGTGTGAGCAGGAAAGACGAATGTGAGAGTGAGTGAGAAAGATTAACATGAGAAGTTGACACATCTTAGGAGTAAGTGGCCCTTGGTGCTATCTGTGTGTGTGTGTGTGTGTGTGTGTGTGTGTGTGTGTGTGTGTGTGTGTGTGTGTGTGTGTGTGTGTGTGTGTGTGTGTGCGTGTGCGTGTGCGTGTGCGTGTGTGTGAGAATGAGTGGTGCTTAGGTTTCATCTGTCAACCTCCCCTCAGAGTACAACAGCAAAGCAAAAGCAATGAAGAGGTTTAGATAGAGGGAAGAACGCACTAACACACACACACACACACACACAGCACAAAGACCAGCACAAAGACCAGCGCTCTGTCTCTTGTTCACAAGCAAACACACACACACACACACACACACACACACACACATAGCTTCAAATATCTCTGTCATGCACTGTCTCTCTCTCACATACACAGACATCACACACTCTTTTCGACACTCCGGCATGCAGGCACACACACACACACACACACACACACACACACACACACACACACACACACAGACCTTGCATGAAGGAGTCAACGTTGAGTTATTAAGAAGGCTTGTATGGAGCCACTTTCTCTTCCACATCAAAAAGTGTCAAGAAAAGGAGAAAAACAACTGATGGTGACAGCATTAAAGTCAGCCAAGTGGGTGACATGTGAGAGCACACATCCTGACAAGATGCAGAAAAATGTGCGTGCGTCTGCATGTGTGTGTGTGTGTGTGTGTGTGTGTGTGTGTGTGTGTGTGTGTGCGTGTGTGCGTGTGTGTGTGTGTGTGTGTGTGTGTGTGTGTGTGTGTGTGTGTGTGTGTGCCTGTACGCCAGAGTGCCAAAAAGACTGGGCTCTTACTTTTGATTTGCGCTGAATCTACTCTGAATCTACTTTGAATCTACAGTGAATCTACTCTGATGACAAAAACTACTGTAATGAGAGTTTCTCTGTTTAAACAGAGAAATTAATGAACACACTACTGTTTTAATGTGAATCCTTAATGTGACATAAATGAAGACATCTTGGATCAGTCCCTCCCTCTACCTCTCCCTCTCTCTCTACCTCTCCCTCTACCTCTCCCTCTCTCTCTACCTCTCCCTCTACCTCTCCCCCTCTCTCTCCCTCTCTCCCACTCTCCTCTACTTCTCCCTCTGTTGTACTATTGCGTCTGCATGAATCTCTGCTACATCACAGGTAATCATCACTCATTCGTTTAACTGCCTTTTCTGTCCTGTCTTCTTCCCCTCGCTTTCCCGCTCTTTCACATTGGTATATTCTGATTTGGGGAGTCATGCTGAATAGATCTAGATGTTTTAAGCATTAAAGGTCCCCCTTTCCCTCGCTTTATTGGAATAAAGAATTTCGTAATGTTTAATTGTACTTACACGTGATAAAATATAAAAATCAGTTTTTCACAGGCTTAAGTTTAACATAACTAATTAATTTTTTAAACTGTTAAAGTTTCTAAACAGTGCACTTACCCAGAACATGCAGTCCATATATAAAATCTAAAATGCAAAACCTATTCAGGTTTAACTCCACCCACTTATGCAGCAGTTCATTACATAAAATGGGGATGGGGTAACTTTGACAGGTTTATTGCTTTGTTAACCCCCCCCCCCCCCAAGATATATTGCCCCAGGTGCCTCCACAGAGCACCCCCACCCCCTTTAACCCTTTTCACCGCACCCCACCCAACCCTTCGTCCTGACTTTAGGTATTCTTTAAGCAGTTTATGGTCTTAAGCTTAAAGAAAGTGTATGTAACTACAGATGTTGTTAACATTGTGCCACGACCCTCCTGACTTTAGGAACTTAATAGCTCCCACTAAAACTTTTACCATCCATTGTCTTTGAAGTGTAGGGTGCACTTCATTACCTTAAGCTTTAAGCTTGTCTTCTGTCACACCCACGTTTCCTGACACAAGGAACCCCCAACTCTCCCAGTCCAGCCAACCGAGCTCACAGCAGCCTGGGAGGAGACCTGACTGGCATTACCTGTCCCCCCACCCAGTACTGGGTCAGCAGCTTTAAGAAAGTTTTATTACCACAACTTCAAGGAGCAAATGGGTTTGTCATGACACCGTCGTCCCTCGTGACCCAACCAACCGTGCACCCACCCCACCAACTAGCTAAGACCTTCATACCTCCATGTTCTCTGAAGCACATAGCATATGTAAACCTGAAGCGCTAACGTTCAAATCTTTCTTTTTGCTTAAGAACAGATGTAAACATGACATTTTATTTCAGGGAGGTCATATACTCCTAAAGTCACGAGGGACGACGACGTCATGACAAACCCCGTCTGCTCCTTGAAGTTGCAGTAATAAAACGTTCTTTAACCTTAAGACCATAAACTCCTTAAAGAATACCTAAAGTCAGGAAGGAGCGTTGGGTGGGTCGGGTGAAAAGGGGTGAAGGGGGTGAATGGGGGGTGTTCTCCATGCAGCTGGGGGCAGTAATATCCCAGTACACCATCCTATATTATATTTATCATGTTTCAGCTCTTTTCAGTGAGTGCTTTTTGACTGAGGCACAATATGGGCCAGTCAATCAGAGCCGAGCTCATTTATATTATATCTGTCTTAAAGGGGCTCTAAAGGA
>NW_027507222.1:55000-57500 GCF_052324685.1 Brachyhypopomus gauderio | reverse complement strand
CAACTCCACACCATAATCCCCCCTCCACCAAACTTTACACTTGGCACAATATAGTCAGCCAAGTACCGTTCTCCTGAACATCCACCAAACCCAGACTCGTCCATCAGATTGCCAGATGGAGAAGTGAGATTCATCACTCCAGAGAACACACCTCTTCTGCTCTAGAGTCCAGTGGTGGCGTGCTTTACACCACTGCATCTGACACTTTACATTGAACTTGTTGATGTATGGTGATGTATGGTGATGTATGGCTTGGATGCAGCTGTTCGACCATGGAAACCCATTCCATGAAGATCTCTGCACACTGTTCTTGAGCTAATCTGAAGGCCACATGAAGTTTGAATGTCTGCAGTGATTGACTCTGCAGAAATTTGGCGACCTCTTCACACTGTGCGCTGACCCAGCTCCATCAGTTTACATGGCACTTTGTGACTGAGTTACTGTCATTCCCAAGCACTTCCATTTTCTTATAATACAGCTCACAGTTGACTGGAATATTTAGGATTGAGGAATTTCACAGTTCCACGCTGGTATTCACTGAGCTCCTGAGAGCGACCCGTCCAAATAATCAGAATCAGATGTTCCAATCACCTCCATGGCCACAGGTGTATAACATTAAGCACCTAGGCATTCAACTGTTTTACAAACATCTGTGAAAGAATTGGTCACTATATTTATATTTATATATATCATATATTTGGGGATATTCCAAAAATGTAGTGTACAGGGTTTTGGAAGACCCTGGTAATATATTGTAAAAAATACTTTAACAACTGTTAAAGTATTTTAAAATTTGGTGGCATATATATTTTGGGTTTTTTTGTGTGCAGATAATATGAACTCTGTCTGTATTGAACACTTAAGGTGTGGCGGATCACGTCCTCCGCTTTAATAGCTAAAGCGTGCACAGATCCTACTGGACTGTTGGACTGCTAGTTGGGATAACTGGGAGAAAACACCTAAAACTCCTCCCTCACAAATAATGATGTGATCATGTGTGACCTGCGGTTGGACCCCAGGCCTTTGTTCATGTGTGGGTCATCATGTACTTCTGGGCTCTCCAAGGACTCAGAACTCCGACTGAAGCCTTAATCCTTCTGGACATTTTGGATGCCTTTGATGTTCGAGCCTGAATCTGACATTTTAAGTCCTAATCCCATATCGGAGCCGCACTCCCAGTTGAAGGCGGCGTCACAGATTACCCGCCGCCCCGCGGAGGGGTTAGGGGTCACCGTAGCGGGAGAGGTCGACTCCACAGCCACCATCTATCGCAACAGCGGTGTGAAGGCACCCAGGAACATGGCCTGCTGCCTAAACAGCTCCTCCCTCGCAGGCTGTGTGCGGTCCTTCGTGGCGAAGGGCGGTGTTATTTTTTTAAGTGACGCAAAGCACGTGTTTGCATCCAGGCCCCGAAGGCACTGAGGGACCCATCACACTCCCAGATATAATTCAGCTCCAGCAGAGCTGGACTGGCAGTAATACACAGGCAGCTATTAGTATTGATTTAATGGCAGGCCAGTTAATAGATTTTGAAGAGGGTGTTGGGCTACACTCTGGCTCTGCACCTCCTCGCGGGTGGAGGTGGGGGGAGGTGGGGTAGGGAGGGGGTGGAGGGGGTGGAGGGGGGGGGGTGGTGGGGTAGGGAGGGGGTGGAGGGGGGGGGGGGGAGGTAGAGATATGAGATGGTAGAGAGGCAGCAGTGGGGAGGGAACTACAGTTCACAGTCAGGATGGGTGTGTGTGTGTGTGTGTGTGTGTGTGTGTGTGTGTGGTGTGTGTGTGTGTGTGTGTGTGTGTGTGTGTGTGTGTGTGTGTGTGTGTGTGTGTGTGTGTGTGTGTGTGTGTGTGTGTGTGTGTGTGTGTGCGTGTGTGTGCGTGTGTGTGTGTGTGTGTGTGGGAGAGAGCGGGACTGAGAGAGAGTGTAGACGGAGACAAGGACAGAGTGGTGGAGTCAGAGTACACAGTGTTTTCAAATATGCTACCAGTGCCAGTACTGTGTGTGTGTGTGTGTGTGTGTGTGTGTGTGTGTGTGTGTGTGGGGGGGGGGGGGTGCATGTGTCTCAATGGAAAGGAAGGTTCAAAAACAAACAGATTAGAATCAAAGAAGAAACCCGACAGTGCATCCTGACAAATGTTAACAGCATGATTGGGTGTGAACCTGTGAACTGTGGGCTCGAGGATTTAAACAAAGGCTTGTCTTCACATTCTCACCGGGAGCAAAAGACAAAAAGAAAAACAGGCCATTTTGGAGAATGGATAAGGGTGCATACAGGGCGTCCTGGTTGAGGAGAGATGAGCAGGAGTTTTGAGGGACCGGACCTCCTGCCCCGGCCCTGCTGGGAGCAGCTGGCCCTCTCCTAACTCAGCTGGGTTAAAACAGCACCGTCACACTGACTGTTTGGGGTCTACAGTATTCGGAGTGTGTATGTTTAGCTTAATACATTTAGACCAAACTTAATTTGGAATTCAGGGCAGTTCAATTCAAGGTTATTGTAATTATA
>NW_027507222.1:0-50000 GCF_052324685.1 Brachyhypopomus gauderio | reverse complement strand
GCCTTCTGTCATTGACAGCAACATCAGGGTAGAGTCTGTACTTCAACTCTGAAATATTCAGCTTGCGACGTGTTTCTGGGGATTCCACTGGGTACGATTGGGTCCCTTACCTTCGCGTTCAGTGTGTGACTGCAAACAGGTGTGCACTTGGGAGACCTTTCAGGTGCCTTCGTGTCGTTTCATTAACACACACGACACAGTTGGAGTGGAAATAGCTTTGTGTATCGTGAACGTGAGAAATTATTTACTGACAAATTTGTTTTTCGTAGATACAGCGTTTGTTTTGTATGACGTTATAGACATTATCACGATATGCACTTTCTTTTGTGTTTATTTTGTGTAGATTATTGGAGGTCAAACATACAGTAGAGGAATCTCTGGAAGATTTGATTAATTGCTCCATGATTCCATGATCTACAGTTTATTGTTCAAATGATTTCTCAAAGATAGTAATTTTCTTCCTTTTGTTGAGGAAACTCAGAAAATTACAGTTACAGCAGAACTGAAGACACCGAAGTTTGCTGATATTAGCATATTTTAGAATTCTCCGTTAAGCCTGTCAATAAATGGTAGTCTGCAGTAAACCTTCAGCTTCCCAATATCCAATGAATAAGAAGCGTTTCATATTCTCAGTGTGAACTTCTGTCCCTCGGTGGCCTTCTCTCAAATAAAGAATAAAGAGTCTAAACTTTTCCACCCCCCCCTCCCCCATCAGCCCCACCTACGCTGGGGTTCTTAAAGTATATATTTTTACAACTCATTGTGCTCCAGTGCCCTCTAATCTTTCCCACTGTCCCTTTCCATCCATTGCGCCCTGATAAATACCCCACCTCCACGTCTCCCCACCCCCACCTCCACATCTCCCAACCCCCACCTCCACACCACCTTGCCCTGGTCCAGCTGGCTGGCTAAACGCTCTGAGCTCTGGAGCGCATGCTGCCGTTTCAGCCCTGTCCCTGGGCCAGAACTACCCCAGAATGGGAGATTTACAGGCACATGTCCCATTTATCTCGCAGGCCCGCGTCCATCTGAGTGCTGTTTTTGCCCCTTGATTGCTCCAGAGGACAGTGAGAGACAGAGTGAGAGACAGAGTGAGAGACAGAGTGAGAGACAGGGATGTGAGCACAGAGTAAACTGGGCACCTACAGAAATGAAACCAGAAGACAGAAACTTATAATAAGAGCAGTAAAAAGATGCCGTGTCAACACATCACAGGCTTTTTTCTGTTTTGTTTTGTATGGTACAGACTATCCTACTCTACTATATTTCTTTTTCCTCCCTCGATATCTCATCTCTCTCTCTCTCTCTCTCTCGATATCTCGTATCTCTCTCTCTCGATATCTTGTATCTCTCTCTCTCTCGATATCTCATATCTCTCTCTCTCGCTATCTCATATCAATTCAATTCAATTTCAATTCAATATAGCTTTATTAGCATGACTGTATAAGGTACAGTGTTGCCAAAGCATTAAAAAACAACAATAACAATGATAATAATATTGACAAATAACAATAACAATAACAACAACAACAATAATAATAATAATATATGATAACATTTAGGAAAAGTTATCATTATAATTATTTACATTCTGAAACTGAAGGGGGGGGGTCGTTTCCCACTGTCTCTCAGGCTGTGACATGTAGATACATATTTTGCAGCGAGGGGGGCACTGTGTCCCCCTCCTAGAATGATTTTTAGTTGTTCAATTTGTGTTAGTGTTTGGAAGTTTGGGATTTTCTTTTTGAATTTGTGTATGTAAATTTCACGTGTTGGCCTGAATTTTTCACATTTTAGAAGAAAGTGCATCTCTGTCTCGACCTCACCTGTCGTACAGTGACCACACAGCCTCTGCTCTCTGGGCAGCCAGGACTGTTTATACCTGCCTCTCTCTACGGCCAGGCTGTGGTCACTGAGTCTGTACTTGGTCAGGATCTGTCTCTGCTTTGTGTCTCTGACAGTGACATATCTCTATCTCTCAATGTCTCATATCTCTCTCTCTCTCTCTCGATATCTCATATCTCTCTCTCTCTCTCTCTCTCTCTTGATATCTCATATCTCTTTTCTGTTAAGTAAACTACTTTTAGAAACTTTGCATCACTGCAGTTGATTAGAAGAAGACAAGCAGCTGCCGTGGTAACGCCTGTTTTAGCAGTTTGTGAGGATAGTGCAAAAAATAAAAATAAAAACCCCACTCTGTGTTCCTGTGCGTTGGGAAAAGATCGTGGCGAGGAATCGGCGTGGCGTTTCCTGCACGTCTCAGCTTCACGCCCGTGTTTGCACTCTGTCTCCCTCCTCGGAGCAGCTGGGAGCTTGATGGCTTTTGTTCTGAAGGGTTTGGCAGCGTATCAAGGATAAACAGCAGCATTGTTCCCCCACGATGGGCCTCCTCGATGGTTCACGCGTAGCCTGAGTGAGGGTTAGCACCGTTCGCTATGCTAATGCTGCCGCGGTGATGCGCTTGATGGGAAGTTAGACCAACCACTGTGGATCGTTCTCTTTCTCTCTTGGTTTTTTATTTTATTTATTTATTTGTTTGGGGTTTTTTTTTTTTTTTGCTGTCTGTTCATGTTTGTTTTTGTCTTCAGTAAAGAGAGAGAGAAACTGAGAGAACAGAGGAAAAGATGTAGGGAGAGAGACAGAGAGAAAGGGAGAGAAGAGTGAGAGAGTGAGAGAGAGAGAGAGGGAGGGACAGAGAGAGAGAGAAAATACACTCAGTTCCCAGGCCTTCAACAGCTCTGTGGGAACTCTACACATTAGCACAGCTCCAAAAGGGAGCACAAAAAAACTTTGTTTGTTTGAAACAGAAATGACATGCATATTGGTTATTTTTAGCTCTGCATTTCACATGCAGTTCCTTTGCTCGAGAGCCAGCAACACAGGAGGGAGCAAGGGTCGGATCCCAGTTCAGAAAACACAAAGCTCTCCTGTTCTTAAGATCGGCCATTTTCCTGGGGTGTCCATTTGTCATTTTTTAAGATGTAGCTTCTAATTCCTGGTGCCATACACTTGTTTAATCCTGCAGTGTAAACACGACCACTTAGCACTGTTACACTGAAGACCCACAGAGGTCTGCAAAGCCCTGATGTGTGGAAGTGGGTAAGAGAAGGGGACGTGGGTTAGGGAAGGGAGTAGGGAGTAGGGGACGTGGGTTAGGGAAGGGAGTAGGGAGTAGGGGACGTGGGTTAGGGAAGGGAGTAGGGAGTAGTGGAAGTGGGTTAGGGAAGGGAATAGTGGAAGTGGGTAGGACCATGGCTTTGATGAAAGTTCTGGATACACTGCAGCAGTAATCATGAGAACCTACTGCTGTGTCCGTGCCTCCACTCCTATCATAATACCTGTTGCAAAAAAATAATAATAAAAATGGGATGATGTAATGGAACTTGGTGGCCATTTTGAGATAAACACTTGGGTTTGCTACTCGCCAGCGTACAGTATGCCTGCTCCTGCACCGTTGGATGGTCAGTGGAGCAGCAGAACCCAGCAGTGTGGTGTAGCAGTGTAGTGTAGCAGTGTGGTGTAGCAGTGTGGTGTACCAGTGTAGAGTAGCAGTGTGGTGTACCAGTGTAGAGTAGCAGTGTAGTGTAGCAGTGTAGAGTAGCAGTGTGGTGTGGCAGTGTGGTGTAGCAGTGTAGAGTAGCAGTGCAGAGTAGCAGTGTAGTGTAGCAGTGTAGAGTAGCAGTGTGGTGTAGCAGTGTGGTGTACCAGTGTGGTGTACCAGTGTAGAGTAGCAGTGTGGTGTAGCAGTGTAGTGTAGCAGTGTGGTGTACCAGTGTAGAGTAGCAGTGTGGTGTAGCAGTGTGGTGTAGCAGTGTGGTGTAGCAGTGTAGAGTAGCAGTGTGGTGTAGCAGTGTAGAGTAGCAGTGTAGTGTAGCAGTGTAGAGTAGCAGTGTGGTGTAGCAGTGTGGTGTAGCAGTGTGGTGTAGCAGTGTCCAGTGTAGTGTAGCAGTGTAGAGTAGCAGTGTGGTGTAGCAGTGTAGTGTAGCAGTGTAGAGTAGCAGTGTAGTGTAGCAGTGTAGAGTACCAGTGTAGAGTAGCAGTGTGGTGTAGCAGTGTAGTGTAGCAGTGTGGTGTACCAGTGTAGAGTAGCAGTGTAGTGTAGCAGTGTAGTGTAGCAGTGTGGTGTACCAGTGTAGAGTAGCAGTGTAGTGTAGCAGTGTAGTGTAGCAGTGTGGTGTACCAGTGTAGAGTAGCAGTGTAGTGTAGCAGTGTGGTGTACCAGTGTAGAGTAGCAGTGTGGTGTACCAGTGTAGAGTAGCAGTGTAGTGTAGCAGTGTGGTGTACCAGTGTAGAGTAGCAGTGTGGTGTACCAGTGTGGTGTAGCAGTGTAGTGTACCAGTGTGGTGTACCAGTGTAGAGTAGCAGTGTGGTGTAGCAGTGTAGTGTAGCAGTGTGGTGTAGCAGTGTGGTGTAGCAGTGTAGTGTAGCAGTGTGGTGCAGCAGTGTGGTGTACCAGTGTAGAGTAGCAGTGTAGTGTAGCAGTGTGGTGTACCAGTGTAGAGTAGCAGTGTGGTGTACCAGTGTAGAGTAGCAGTGTAGTGTAGCAGTGTGGTGTACCAGTGTAGAGTAGCAGTGTAGTGTAGCAGTGTGGTGTAGCAGTGTAGAGTAGCAGTGTAGTGTAGCAGTGTAGAGTAGCAGTGTAGTGTAGCAGTGTGGTGTACCAGTGTAGAGTAGCAGTGTAGTGTAGCAGTGTGGTGTAACAGTGTAGAGTAGCAGTGTGGTGTAGCAGTGTGGTGTACCAGTGTAGAGTAGCAGTGTAGTGTAGCAGTGTGGTGTACCAGTGTAGAGTAGCAGTGTAGTGTAGCAGTGTAGAGTAGCAGTGTAGTGTAGCAGTGTGGTGTACCAGTGTAGAGTAGCAGTGTAGTGTAGCAGTGTGGTGTACCAGTGTAGAGTAGCAGTGTGGTGTAGCAGTGTGGTGTACCAGTGTAGAGTAGCAGTGTAGTGTAGCAGTGTGGTGTACCAGTGTAGAGTAGCAGTGTGGTGTACCAGTGTAGAGTAGCAGTGTAGTGTAGCAGTGTGGTGTACCAGTGTAGAGTAGCAGTGTAGTGTAGCAGTGTGGTGTACCAGTGTAGAGTAGCAGTGTAGTGTAGCAGTGTGGTGTACCAGTGTAGAGTAGCAGTGTAGTGTAGCAGTGTGGTGTACCAGTGTAGAGTAGCAGTGTGGTGTACCAGTGTGGTGTAGCAGTGTAGTGTACCAGTGTGGTGTACCAGTGTAGAGTAGCAGTGTGGTGTAGCAGTGTAGTGTAGCAGAGTGGTGTAGCAGTGTGGTGTACCAGTGTAGTGTAGCAGTGTGGTGCAGCAGTGTGGTGTACCAGTGTAGAGTAGCAGTGTAGTGTAGCAGTGTGGTGTACCAGTGTAGAGTAGCAGTGTGGTGTACCAGTGTAGAGTAGCAGTGTAGTGTAGCAGTGTGGTGTACCAGTGTAGAGTAGCAGTGTAGTGTAGCAGTGTGGTGTAGCAGTGTAGAGTAGCAGTGTAGTGTAGCAGTGTAGAGTAGCAGTGTAGTGTAGCAGTGTGGTGTACCAGTGTAGAGTAGCAGTGTAGTGTAGCAGTGTGGTGTACCAGTGTAGAGTAGCAGTGTGGTGTAGCAGTGTGGTGTACCAGTGTAGAGTAGCAGTGTAGTGTAGCAGTGTGGTGTACCAGTGTAGAGTAGCAGTGTAGTGTAGCAGTGTAGAGTAGCAGTGTAGTGTAGCAGTGTGGTGTACCAGTGTAGAGTAGCAGTGTAGTGTAGCAGTGTGGTGTACCAGTGTAGAGTAGCAGTGTGGTGTAGCAGTGTGGTGTACCAGTGTAGAGTAGCAGTGTAGTGTAGCAGTGTGGTGTACCAGTGTAGAGTAGCAGTGTGGTGTACCAGTGTAGAGTAGCAGTGTGGTGTACCAGTGTAGAGTAGCAGTGTAGTGTAGCAGTGTGGTGTACCAGTGTAGAGTAGCAGTGTAGTGTAGCAGTGTGGTGTACCAGTGTAGAGTAGCAGTGTAGTGTAGCAGTGTGGTGTACCAGTGTAGAGTAGCAGTGTAGTGTAGCAGTGTAGTGTAGCAGTGTGGTGTACCAGTGTAGAGTAGCAGTGTAGTGTAGCAGTGTGGTGTACCAGTGTAGTGTAGCAGTGTGGTGTACCAGTGTAGAGTAGCAGTGTAGTGTAGCAGTGTGGTGTACCAGTGTAGTGTAGCAGTGTGGTGTACCAGTGTAGAGTAGCAGTGTAGTGTAGCAGTGTGGTGTACCAGTGTAGAGTAGCAGTGTAGCGTAGCAGAGTAGTGTAGACATGTAGATGTGCAGCAGTGTTTCAGCTGGGAAGGGGGCCGTGTGGAAAATCTAGCGTATCGGCTGGGTCGCCTGGGTGGGTGCATCTACCCTGGGCCCTTTTAACTGCTGCTGACTGCCATTGGCTTCACCTCCCAAGTTAATTTTGCATAAAGGACAAACACCCTTGTTCCTGGAACACTCCAGGCCCCAGTGATGCTATCTGGGTGTAAAGACGTGTACCCAAATCACACTACAGCATGGAGTGTACAGGCTAGCTATTCAGTTATAGATGAGGAGAGACAGTGTATGAGTTAAGAGTGAGTGGACATATGTTTGTGGGTCTATTGGGGAGAATGTGGGTATGTGTGTTTGTATATGTCTGTGTCAGAGCACTGATGTTGGCAACCATGCCTATATAAAGCACTAGCTCAAGGTACAGCTCTCTGTTAAATCTCCTCTCTCCACAGGATTAGCCTGTTTGTTTTTAATTCCTCACTATTTTTCTAACCGCTCTCGCCCCTAACTCGCAGGCAGTGCCGGCCCGAGCTTTCAACCTCCCGCGTATGCCTGTGATCTTTCATGCTGCATCTAAATGTCATTCCTCTAATTGTTACCCTCTCGCTGAGGGAGAAAGTGACACCCTCTGCAGGGTCATTAGCTGTGAGCGAGCGGGGGCGGGGTGTCTTACTTCTTCTGACATATTGATTGGCTGATCTATTGAGAAACCGTCGGGCTCTGTCCAGCACTCCCCGCTCCGTTGGTTAAAAAGGCCCCCGGTAATGTGAAGAGGTGGCGGAGAAATCACGTTTTGGCCTTGCCACCGTGGCCGGCTGTGCGGGGGAGATTGCGGGGCGGGGACGGCCTCGGTCCTCGTCCTTTACCGCGGACGGCGAGCACCAGTTTATTCAGCCGCTCAGAAGGAAGACACTCCTGCCCTCACAGCCGTTGATCGTGATGTAGCAACGGAGCAGATAGCTACTCGATTTGGCCCGTCAATGGGCGACGTGGTTAATATGTCACACTCGCTCAGTCTCCATTAGGGGCGCGTCTCATTCGCGGCTCTAGGAAGAAGGGGACTAGGAAGGGGACTTTGCCTTCTCCTCACTTGACCTCCCATATGCAGCCCTGTAAGCACCACAATAAACCTGTTAGGGTGTGTGCGGAGCATCATATCAACTTCAGAGAGTCACGAGAAGAAGGTCACGGAACCACGTCTGACTCCATCTGCGCTGGACGCGGTCGCGTTCAACTTCTCTTTCAGGTTCACTCAACATATTTCTGTTAATGGCAACAGCAGCAACAAAAAGAACGCAATTTCCTGGGCTGGATAAGAACGAATATCGGAATGCTTTTCAGCCCGGCTCATTTCAACCGGGCTTTGTTCGGCTCGTCTTAATATGGTTGGCGCCGATGATGATAGCGCGCCTTACATCTGACGAGATATGGAAATAGAGCAGGCTTTCTTTCTACCGTAATGCTGAAAGTCATTGCTGTGGAATTATAGAGTCCGAGTCATGTCTTGAATTCATGCGTCACTGTTCTGGCATTAAAGTGGAGGGCTACGTGATGGGCTTTTGACGCTTGTGTCTGTCAAGTCTGATGCCGATTTTGCAGAGAAAGCATGACCTGTTTTGGGGGACACTTGTGTCACGGATGAATACCGCATGTTTTAAAAGAATTTATGTAACAACCGCCTTTCCTTGGAGCAAAGAAAATGGCTTCTTCTCTTCTATAATCTTCTCCATGTGCGTGTTTCTCCTCCACCCATACTGAGGAGACGTCTCTGTCATTAAGCAACACGACAGACTGTGTTTAAAACCTGTTATTGGGTGTCTGCTCTAAGTTCCTCTTCATCATTAACACTGCAGTCAGGTAAGAGGAATCATTGAGCTAAAAGAGACTACAATAAGAAGCCCTGTCAGAGACCCAGTCACATCTCACCTGATGTGTGTTCACAACGCTGCCAAATCTTCCTAAGCCATCAAGGAATAATTGTGTAACAATGTGAACAGATACAAAACAAAAACGATCCAGCTTTTCACCTGGCAGAACACCTTTCTTTTTTCATATTTCTTACTCATTCATTTAGCAAAAATTTAATAGAAAAAATAGCAGTATGTAGTCTCTTAGTTATCAGTTATTCTTAAAAGAGTTTTTAACTTTAAAGATGGCTGTTTACCTTATTAGATTGAGTATTGGGCAAAAAATATATAGACACTTGAAAATACCCATAAACAGCCATGGCAGTAATCCGAACATTTAAGAAGTCTGCAACAGTTGTGATTAGCCGGAGGAGGATGCATGTGCGTCCTGGTGTCCTGGTGTCCTGGTGTCTTGTCGTCCTGGTGTCCTGGCATCCTTGTGTCCTGGTGTCCTGGTGTCTTGGTGTCTTGTCGTCCTGGCATCCTGGTGTTCGTGTGTCCTGGCATCCTGGCGTCCTGGTGTCTTGGCATCCTGGTGTCTTGTCGTCCTGGTGTCCTGGTGTCTTGTCGTCCTGGTGTCCTGGCATCCTGGTGTCATGGTGTCCTGTCGTCCTGGTGTCCTGGCGTCCTGGTGTCTTGTCGTCCTGGCGCTCTGGTGTCCTGGCGTCCTGGTGTCCTGGCATCCTGGTGTCCCGGTGTCCTGTCGTCCTGGTGTCTTGTCGTCCTGGCGCTCTGGTGTCCTGGTGTCCCGGTGTCCTGTCATCCTGGTGTCCTGGCGTCCTGGTGTCTTGTCGTCCTGGCGCTCTGGTGTCCTGGCGTCCTGGTGTCCTGTCGTCCTGGCGTCCTGGTGTCTTGTCGTCCTGGCGCTCTGGTGTCCTGGTGTCCCGGTGTCCTGGTGTCCTGTCGTCCTGGTGTCCTGGCATCCTGGTGTCTTGTCGTCCTGGCGCTCTGGTGTCCTGGCGTCCTGGTGTCCTGTCGTCCTGGTGTCCTGGTGTCTTGTCGTCCTGGCGCTCTGGTGTCCTGGTGTCCTGTCGTCCTGGTGTCCTGTCGTCCTGGTGTCCTGGCGTCCTGGCGTCCTGGTGTCTTGTCGTCCTGGTATCCTGGCGTCCTGGTGTCTTGTCGTCCTGGTGTCCCGGCGTCCTGGTGTCTTGTCGTCCTGGTGTCCTGGTATCCTGGTGTCCTGGTGTCCGGGTGTCCTGGTATCCTGGTGTCCTGGCGTCCTGGTGTCTTGTCGTCCTGGTGTCCTGGTGTCCTGGCGTCCTCGTATCCTGGCGTCCTGGTGTCTTGTCGTCCTGGTATCCTGGTGTCCTGGTGTCTTGTCGTCCTGGCGTCTTGTCGTCCTGGCGTCCTGGTGTCCTGGCCCCATGCCTGGTGTGGAGGATAGTGAGTGAGGAATAAAAAATTCAGGGGATCACAGCTTCATTCTTGCATGCTAGTGGAATCTCAAAATCATCAGAGTTCTAAATCCTTAGCAAGGATGCATCCTTTGCATATAGGAAGCTCTTATTGAGTGTCCTCCACAAGATTCAGCAGATAAACATTGCCAGGAATCATTGGACCTATAAAGAGAATCTTTTTCTGTGGTCAGACCAAAAACCTTGGTACAAAAGATACCTGCATATAAGGAAAAGCCCCTGTCCATGGTGCTGGATCACTGACCCTTTGGGGCTTTTGCTGCTGGGGTGCCGAGGCTCTTGTTAGAATAAATGACACAATGAATTCTCCCAAGTACAAGGTACCTGTAGCACCAGTCCTGGTTGCCTCTACTAAGAGGTTGAGACTTTGCCATTGATGGACTGTTAAACAGGGCAATGACCCAAAATATGCATTAAAACCCACAGGAAAATGGTTACATCACACACACACACACACACACACATATACACAAATGTTTTGCAATGGCCATTTCAGCCTTGACTTGGATAAAAAGCTGAGGTTTGAAATGGTGAGGATCTTGAGATGTTCTCATGGGTGAGTCCTTCACAGAGAGATGGCGCTAATGTCCTCCCTGCAGGCGCTTTTCAAAATTAGTTCTAGGTGAAAATGATTTTTTTTAGAAAAAAATATTTATTGCAATAGGAAAAGTATAGCCTTCCAGCACATTAGATTTCATAATTGTCAATAAATGTCAATAAATCTTGAGCTGACTATATATATTAAATATATTATTCGGCTCCATGTGTTTAAACTATAAAACATTTATAGTTTCCTGTGAGTGGTCATATCTTTTTCCCTCCCACCACAGAGTAACGGGGGTTTGAGGCTTTAATGCAGAATTCTCACTGATGAGTATTGCGGTCCATATTCCACTCCCTGGTTCCGCCCATATGCTCAGGGCTCACAGACCCAGGTGCCCATGTCACTGTTCTGACAACCTGGGTGTTGTAACTGAAATAAGGACTGTTCTGTCTTTAGGTCACTGATATTTTTTCCTTAACCATCACTTTTCATCTTGCTTGCCACTTGCCACTGCTGATTTCGGCATGTTATCTATTATTTGATTATCTGTCTGGATCTGAAGGTCTCACAGGATCTGAACCTTGCTGGTCTCAACCACTGTCTGTGGCTCCTCCATTTAGACCTGGGGGTGCCCAAGTCCTGTATATATTTTCTTGTATATGATTCCTGCCACCAGGTTAGGGTGTCTCTCGGTGTATGCTGTCCCTGCCAGCATCACACACACCCTGTTGCTACATGCTGGAACCTCTCAGAGAGCATCATGGGTCGTGTCTGGTGTGATACACCCCTGCACCGATCCTTGGCTGCAATGATTAGTGCCTCTCTGCTCTCGTTTAGTGATGCCTTTTTCAGCCATCGATGGGTCTTAGGTCCACCGCTAATGTGTAGTGGTACGTCCCATGGACGGGTTTATCCTGGACCTCCTCTAGTTCTGTGGTGTCCCTAATGGGACTGAGTCTCTCCCTCAGCATCTCCTCCATTGGGGTCATTGACTGGATGTGTTCAGTGGGTCTTCCCCCTTCTTCCGTCTGCCATACAGTCTTTAGATGTTGGATGCTGGGTGGAGAAACACTGTGAGGACTTTTCTGGTCTTGATATCATCAACATATCTCTCTCTCTCTCTCTCTCTCTCTCTCTCTCTCTGTGTGTGTGTGTGTGTGTGAGTGTAAGACATACATCAGTCAGGTGTGTTCAGTCAGGTGTGACCAGTACTGTATATACATATATAGATAGACAGTAGTCAGTATGTACTTAGCCATTCTCTCAAATTCCTCCACAGAATCTCTGCTGGCTAGAAGTATTTTAAGGCAGCTCTCAACCCATCAGTGGCACCGACGTGTAAAAAAAAAAAAAAAACCAGGAGCAGCCCACATGTACTGTGTAATTGTTATGCATATGGGCCAAACCTGGAGGCTCATGGCTCTAATAATAGCAACCACTTCTCATGTCAAGAACTTCAGTCTCTCCGAGACCTTCAACAAAAATACCCCAGTTGTGAAGTAAAGGAGATTTCCTTTCAGCTGCTGGGCTCCCTCAAAGACAGTCTGGCCACACAACATTATTTATTTAACACTTTTGACAATGTCTGTCTTTTCTTTTGGCGGGATACAATATTTTCACAGTGTGTCCAACAAAAATATGGAACAAAAATTCTTTGGTCCACTTACGTGGTAGCTATTTTTGTAAACAAAGGTATGTGTCCTCTACAGGGGAAGTTAAAGAGGGTCATGTTTCTGCCGTGAAGTCGGAGTGCGTGTGGATTTGGTGCGCCGTGACAGGATAGTGTAGAAAGAGAAGAGAAAGCGCAGGTGTTAGCAGCACCACAGGGTGTCTGTCCAGTATGGCCCTGTGTTTGAATGCTGCTTTCACGCCAGCCCACTGCACTGAACTCTTGGAGTAAAAAGACCAGGATTCACAAAACCACTCTCAAACATCCTTGATGTGAACGCACCCATAAAACGTTTTTATTTCCTCAAATTGGTTGACCTCAGCCCACCGTGGCAGTCGACCTGAGCCGGCATCAGACTACATGGATTCTGCCTTGACAGTTTTGCCGGCCAATCATGAGTGCAAGTATTCAATCTTCTTTAATTATGCAATAATGGATCAATTACCCAGTCCATACCTGTTATGTCTGGCATTGAAGACTCGAGTGCCTTCAGGCATCCCCTCATTCTTGCCTTATTCAGCAAAGTGAATACGGTGCTGAGACTTTAGTCTCAAAGCATCTTAGGGAGGGAAAAATGCGCCGTCATAAGGGAGGTTAGGACCTGTCACTGTGGGAGCCCCAGTCCTACTGACACACACACACACACACACACTCCAGGAGGTACGACTGAAGTAGGTCTACTGTACATGGAGATTTTGCTGTGCCAGTAACTATACCATGTTGTCTCTGGATAAAAGCGCTTTGACTCCCACAAAAGCGCAGGAGGAGGGGGGGGGGGGTGCATGCTTGTGGCAAGGGAGGTGTTGTGTTTTGAAGCTGGAAAAGAGAGCTGCACCTCACACGCCAGCCAATGCACCAGTGTATCTGAATGCAAGAGTGTATCCCTGTCAAAACACCACCGCTCCTGCCTAAGAGCTCGTGCGGCATGTCAACGGTTGGCTTTCCTTCTTCCTCGCTGTCAGCTGTACATTATAGACGGGGGGGGGGTCGTTTGGACACGCCGGGCCTCCAGACGGGGCAGCGCTCCCCAGCGAAGACGTTCCCCATCCGAGTGCAGCCATGCTTGGCTTGGAGAAGTGCCCGGTTGTAAAATAGCATAAAATGGAGAAATTAGCTCGCTGTGCGGCGCTGAGGTTATTGACTGTTACGGACCACTATTAATCATAGTTCAGAAAGCCGTGGCCCGAGAGCCTCTTCTTTTGTTTCGCCGGCTTTCTCCTGGAACCGATAGCGGGGTGATTTGTTAGAAGTGCCTTGTCTGTGCTTTTGGATTTGAAGGACGTAGCTGTTTTGGCTACATGGAAGGGATCGTTTCACGGAGCAGAGGCAATTTCAGATGCGTCAGCCCTTCAGGTGGCTAGTCCATGTCCACGCACCATAAATAAAACCGAACTATAGCTTATTGTTGCGCCCTCTTTTAAAATGAAAACGGAGAACACACACACATGGACCCATAGCTGTGTACCCAGTGTACCCGCCTCCGTTATATCAACATTCCCAGTCATGAAAAGGGTTTTTTTAAAGCTACGTTAAATCATAAAGATCAATAATTGACATACTGAAATCTGTACAAGATTTCCTCTGCTCACAGTCTGCTGTGTGCAATATGAAAAAAAGTTCACGTCTACAGGAACTTCAAAAGCCTGAAATAAACTTGATTTGCTCATTTGTACAGCTAAGTGGGGTTTCATGAAGAGCTGTGTTGATCTGAGGGCTTGATGTTCACATATCCTCTATTCACTGCAGTGGTTTGGAGATCTGGTCACTCCTGTCTGGTGGGAAGATGTTTGGCTCAAAGAGGGCTTCGCACATTTCTTCGAGTATGTTGGGACTGACTTCCTCTTTCCAAAGTGGAACATGGTAAGCTCTTTTGACATTTGTTTATTTATCGGGAAATTGTGTTTATTTCACAACATGACTTAAAAAGCATAATGTATGGTTTTATTTATTTAACAGTGCAATAATTACAGCACTCTTAGGCAAAAAGTGGTCTAAACCACAAATTGCATAATATTAAGCTTTTGATGGTTTCAAAAGAGAACTGGAAAGATTTGAACACACAGAAGTGTTAGCATCAATGTTATATCAAACACAGAACTTTTTTTTTTCTTTGTGGAGAAGAGAACTATGCAAATGTGTTTCCTTCTTCAGTTTCTCCCCCACACCACCTCACTACGGCTGCTAACAGAGAAGAAGCAGGTCTCATGAGTTCAGTCCTTGTTAATCTTCTGACCAGTTATTTGTTGTTGGGACCATTACATATAATTTTGGGTTTGGCACAGTTTTTTGCCCAGGAGTGTACGTCATATTTTCAGGCCATTTATTTGTCTATTTCTTGATGTGTTCAGTATTTTCCCTCTGCTTTGGCCTTGCCACATTCCACAGCCTTACATGCAAACACAAACCCACGTTCTCCACAAGTGGACGTCTCTGTTTTCACACACTACTTCCTATTCAAAGACATTGTTTAGCCTCCGTAGTAATCGGGTGCTGCCAGTCACGGTCGGCATGAAGAAATTAAAAATGCGTGCGGCGCCGTGGTCTGGTTCTTAGAAGTAAGCATACAGCGTGATAAGGTATAAAACTGCTGCTTGTACAGAAGTAGTGAATTAAAGCCGGTTTACTGCTGCTACCACTCTGGATGCTCCTCACTTTATTACAAACGATTATTCATTAGAAACAGCTTGTTTAATGAAACGTTATTGTTGTGCTGGTACAGCGTAACACAAGTTTTATATGCAGATGTTGCAGTTGTAGCGTGCAAACGCACCTGAAGAGAACAGGACAGCATGACAATTTGGACACACAGTGCAGGACTGGACATCCTCACACAGCACCGTCAGACACATATGAACGAAGGAGTGTGACTGATCTATGTATGAATTATTAAGTATACAGTCATGTGTGTCCAGGTAGGGACTACAACCTCTCTGTGTCCTGCGTGATTGGTTAACTCACCAGCTCTTAATTCATGGTCAGTTTCTGCAGTTTTGGTGGGGTCCAGTTTGAAGGCCGTGCTAATGCTCACACATAAAAGCTACAGCACAACTGCTGTGCATGAAGTCTCTGTGCTGGAACTACACACACTCCCACACACACACAAACGTGTCTGTGTCCATGCAGTGTCAAGAACTGTCACCAATATCTGGTCAGCGGTGACTATGCAGCCAGAAACTGATGGATGATGATGAAGAGGATGAAGACCTGTCTGGCAAATCGTGCGTGACAACTGACACCTATAAAACAAAAAACAAATAAATAACAACACCTTAAACGCGCACACTGTTAAAAATATTAAAATACTTCCTTCCAATGTGAAACCACAGTGTGTTGATATAAAAGTTCCTCATGAAATCAGACGAGAATGAGTTTAGTGTCATTTAGTTTAAATGAAACAGAATAAAATAAAATAAAGCCTGTGCTTTAAACACTGGGATGTATTTGTATTAAAAGGAAGACATAACCTGCTGAAGTGTTTTGATATCAGAAAATAACAGGCCTGACCAAGGAGACATTCTGAACTTGTGTCTGCCTTATCTGTTATTTTATTTATATCGGCATGATTTGTTGCCCATTATTGATGACCTAGAACGCAAGTGTTCCTAGTGGCCATGGTGCTGAGTGTTGAGGACATGTTTAGAAGTATCTATTCAGTGCACAGCGCATCATGACATCCATCTGTCCTTCAAATACTTTTTCCTCATGTTTGTAAACAAAAGTGTCAGTTGTGGAATACATTACATACCTGAAGCACAACCCTGTTGGGCAACAAAGATTCACTTGTACCCTGGAAAATATTGATTATTCATATGTTCAGTTAGCAAGTGATAAAGAGGCTGAATCTCAGTGTGGTGCTGACGCTTTATCACATTTTAATCTGTTCTGCTTATTAAAAGCAAATGGATGTGGGGAGAACACAGTGACAGCAGCTCTGCTATTTCTGGCTGGATATTGACTGCTCCGTTCTCTCCATCTCTGACCCCTCCAGCACTTCTTCCTATTTCTCTCTCTCTCTGTTATTCCGAGCTTGACTGACCAGTTCTCCACGGACAGCCTTCACGTCGGATCACATGACGCCCACTCTCTGACCTCGTCCTTATCAGTGTCGGTCAGAATGACAGTCACGTGCGCTCAGGGCAGAATCCCCAGCACTGACGCCTGTCCAGGCGCTCCTGACACGTCCCACGGGCGAAGATCTCACGGCACGGAGGGCAGGATGAGTTACAGTCGTGTTACTGTCTGTGGTGAACCTGTGGGGCTCGGACAGCAGAAGGCCTGGCCTGGTCTGCACCCTCCACAGTAATGACCTTTAAATAATCTCCACCAGTCCACCAGACAGCCAGACGGAGGAACGAAGACATCACATGGTCCATGATTGGATTTCAAAAGGGTGGTCGGATGCAGGTGCTGTTAGATCGTTAGCGCAGGCTGAATGGCAGGCAATTAGAGCGCTGTGAAACGGCATCCTTTACGTTATAAAGCTGTCAGCAGTCCTGCTCAGTGGCTCATCCGTTGTCATGGAAACCGGCATGAGTGGCGGCTTGTTCTATCATTGAGCAAAAAAAAAAAAGATCTCCTACTGTATTTGAAGCGAACCCTGCTTAAAGTATTTATTAATCATTCATAACACATGGTCAACTCACACATGAACTTCTTGTAGACATTAATGAAGGCTTTAAACATCACCCCTTTCAACAAATATTATATATGCCATAAATATTATATATGGCTTATTAATAAATTGAACAATTTAGTAACAAATGCATTGTTTATAAACAAATTAGGTCTCCAATCGAAGTCTGATCTACCATTGGTTACAACTATTAATTAGTTACCATTATACTAACAGCAAATTCAACAAATATCAAGTTAGTGACGTTATTACACAGCCTGTACTAAACAGCAGGATACAGCAACATCTTAGATATTGTACTATGAGAACAAACACTGCCTACACCAAATTCTGATTTGTACGAACACGACAGTGCTAATCATTAGTATTACATTGTTCCAGGCCTAGGAGAAACTTAGCGGAGAGGCTCTCAAAAAGGTACATTGGAAAAAAACCGCTTGAGGCGCAGCTCACGAAGATGATGAAGGTGGCTGGTCTGTGTTTCTGGAGCCGGAGCTGGGCTCGGCTTCCCTCGTGGTCCAACGTGCTATAGGCCACTATTTTCTGATTTGGAATGCACGATTGGGGTCGGACATACCCCAGGCGGCTACGAGGTGTTTGCGTTGTGTCTTTTTTCTTGAGGGAGCTCAAATCAAGTGCCGTTTGTTCTTTGGTCTTCTCGTGGTCCCTGCGAGTTATCAACAATCTCCACGTTCCTCATTGCTCACTCACAAACCATAATGTATTGCTTTTGGCTAAGAAAGCCTCCCAGTGAGACATAAGAAATAAACTAAGTAGTAGGCTATAAATTACTGGTCTCCCACCATCACCCGTACACCACCGAATCACGCGCTCACACACACACACACACACACACACACACACACACACACACACACACACACACACACACACACACACACACACACACACGGCTTTCCATTCACTGTATCATTACAGCTAAATAATGCTGTCTACTTAAGACCAACCTTGACTTTAAAAACCCAATAATTAAATTGAAACCTTTTTGGCTCTTTTATTTGTTTTTCTCTTTATTTATTTATTTTAAAATACATTTTCTTACAGTGAATGTCCCCACAAAGGCTTCTTGCTTTCCCATGGGCACAGGTCCCCACAAAGAGATGAATGCATCCATCCACACACACACACACACACACACACACTCTGTCTGTTCTAATATTTTTTACCTATCTGCCCTTAGCCACCTTGGTTGTGGAGTGTTAACCAAGCAGAGAAGCCCATTTCAGCTCATTTCAGGGACTGATTGTGTCTGTCACATCTGCGCAGCGTTGAGCGCTACACTTCACCAGTCCACCGATACCAGAGCTACAATGGCCCTATGGATGATACCATTGGCCAGGGAGGTAGGAGGTGTGCTTAGGTAAACACACCACTGGAGGTTAAGGAGGTTTTCAGTATCAGGCTTCTTAATCAATCACTCTGTGCAGAATAATCATAAAAAAAATCGCAAACACACAATGCAACAACTTTTGGTAGGTGCAATTCAGATAAAAGAGTAACAGACTTTGTGCACTAGGCCACAACTGTCCAAGTGTGTTGTGAGCCCATAAAATCTGAAGAATAATAGAAAATATGAAGGTATTTACTTCAGTGTGCTCCCAGGACACAATACCGATGCGGACGGTCTGTGTCAGCCCCGGCGATGACCGTGAGAGGCGTGTAGGGTTTTCCAGGTGGAGGTGTGGACAGACATCACTGCGGGGGAAGGCGTAGCGGCTGACGTGGGCTCCGGGTCCCGCTGCCTGTTTGTGAGTCCTCCTCCATGTAAAACAGCGACACTCCAGCGTGAATGTTTCTGTCTTGCGGACCTGGCACGGTGAGCGCGAGGCTGTTTGCCTGGCGTGGTGTCAGTGCCTCAATCAGCGCTTGGCGATTGATTGGTTTGGGTCCCGCGTCTGCTGGCTACCACTTTATAGGCTTTTAGGAGGATGTGGAGGGAGTGATGTCAATACGCAGGACTATAAATGAAATATTGGATGTAAACACCCTGGAAAGAGCATGTTCATGGCAGATGGGACCTCTTTTAATGGTGCTAATTTTACTACCTAGTTACGTGACTTGCATAATTTCACATCAGCCTTAGCAAAGATTACTTATGTTCTTTTCGTTTTGCCTTTTCCTATCCCCTCTCTCATCTTCATCCTCCCTGTCTTAGGCTCTTCATCTCATCTTCGCCTCATCTCTCTCTAGGTCTGTCCTCACTATCACTTTCTCTCTCACTCATTCCTGTTCCACTTCTTTACCTCTGTTTCTCTATATATACCCCCCTGCCACTCCGACTGCTTGCCTTGTCCACTGTGTTAAGCAGCAAAGGTTAATTGCATTAACTTGGTCTTGACTTGCAGTGACTTGGTCAACACAGATGCATATAAAATGTCTGTGTTTATGCTGTCATGATTTGATGGAATTCTGCTATGCAGTCTAACTCGTACTTTAAAGGAGTCTGCTGAGCAGGAATTAGTTTAGCACAATGCTGTATGCTTGCGGCAAAAGTATATCATTTTGAGTAAATCACCGTGCTAAATGTGAATGAAAGCGTCATATACCTTCATGCAGGGAATTCATGCAAAGATTATATGTCTAAAAACTGTGGTAGATCCACACGGACATGACTCATTCTAAATGTACCGTTTGTGGTGAAATGGCCTCAGTCGTTTAGGTGAAATAGCAGAGAGGTTTGTGGGAACTGTGGGCCACTTTTTCACCTGCAGGTGCGCGCTGGGTGAGTTTATCGTTATCTTCCACAACACACTCACACAGACGCTGGAGATCACAATGCAAACACACACCATAACATTGAACACACAAGACAAGATGGGACAAACGGGTGAAAAAAAACATGTTGGCAGCTAATCGATGCAGAGCAATTGTTATCCTGTGTCAGCAGCTACGCCTTCCTCCGCTGTGACATCCATCCACACCTCCACCTGCCATGTGCCATTGCCGCCCCCCCCCCCTCCCCTCCCAACAACAAAAGTGTTTGAGAACACAAGGGCTCAAGGGAGAGTCAGGATGTCTGATCAGACCGGGTTTATGAGTAGGCCAGTTGGTTCTAATTGTTCAGGGTGCAAACGTGACAGCCAGGAACTCAAATATGTCCTTCAAGCCAATCAGATGTTCACATGGGAGTGGAAAAGGTGGGACCAGCTGGTCATGCTCAATTTCTAAAATTCTCAATTCTTCCCAATTTCACCATGAAATGACACTAAATCCAGATGTCAGGGTGGAATCTAATTTTGATAATTATATACTGTCCCACTTTAATTTAATTCTTTAATGTACCTCTCTATCTGTTTAATGTAATTATTTAATTTACCTCTGAATCTTAATATATTCAGTTCATTATAGAGTTATGACAAAAGCCAACAGCACTGCACTACACTGCTATTAACAATGTAACATTAAACTTAAATGTCTGACCTAACTAGATAGAGATCTTTTGACAACGTATTTTCACAGCATGCTTTTATTTTGGGTTTTTTTCTCTTTGATGAACACGAGAATTCAGAATTCTGCAGTGATACACAAGAGAAGTCATGGGGCAGTAATGATCCTGTGGTAGGGAACTGGTCTTGTGACCGGAGGGTCGTGGGTTCGATTCCCAGACCTGAGGCCATGACTGAGGTGCCCTTGAGCAAGGCACCTAACCCCAACTGCTCCCCGGGCGCCGGGCTAGGGCTGCCCACCGCTCTGGGCACGTGTGATCCACAGCCCCCTAGTAATCACTAGTGTGTGTGTGTGTGTGTGTGTGTGTGTGTGTGTGTGCGTGTGTGTGTGTGTGTGTGTGTTCTAACTGCACAGATGGGTTAATGCGAAGGACAAATTTTGATTGTGGTGAAAAATCACAATTGACAAATAAGGCACGTTTCACATTTCACAAAATAGCTCTGCCATCAGATCCTGGCACACGTCCACAACAGACGGCATCTCATAGTGGATCATGACCTCAGGTCTATTACTGCAATAATACCATACTTCTGCTTCTGACATGTATAAAGTTTAAGCTGTCACATGGCACATGTCTGTTAGCATTTGTTTTGTGTTTGTATGTTTTGTGCCACAGCTGGCAGTCATTGACAGGTTACAGGTGAATAACACGGGGTGATATTTAAAAATACGAGGTGTGAATGAATTGCGATAACGTTTTACCCTAATTAAGAGTTAAAAATATGTAACATTTGACTAGTCAGTTGCAAACGCAGCTGTGTATGACATTTTAGCATTTACGTAAGACGAAATTTCCCAGTATACCATCCCCATCCTGTGCTGTTCAACTTCCCTACAGATGTTTCACCACAGCCCGCAGTAAGTTCCTCCAGTTCTAAGAGTCTAGCAAACAACCTCCCAACTCTTGATGATCTGATCCATCTTCTCCTAGCCCGCACCTAGACACCACACACTCTGTAAAACTCCACCCCAGCACACTTATTCGCATGCACGTTTACTTAAAAGTAGAACCTATACATATTAATGAAGTTGTCTTGTTTTCTTAGCCAAACATAAAAAAATTTGATCATGTGTGCAGTTATTTGAGGAATTATTAGCTTTTATTAGATTTTGTTTGCTTGTTTGCTTGGTAAATAACAAAATTACAGACATGATTTTGAAGAGGTTGCACACAAACTTTTCAACTTTTCTGGTTGATATCGTTGGTGTACTTGTGAAGAATAAGGTTGAAAAAAATCTTCCATTTTGTAATGGCTCATTAATTGGTTCCCATTTCCCATTATATCGCTGCGTTATCCAAAGGTGATTGTACCATAGACATACTGTAATTCCATTGTAAGTCATTTCACCCTACATTAGCTTAGCTGTTTCTTTTAGTAATAGAAAATGGATGATTGATAACACATATCTCCTTTATTCAATCCAGGACCATTGGGGAGTTCTCTTCTATTATGCAATACAGAAATATAGCAAGCAACTACCCAACAAAAACAGATCAATTTTTGAATCTCGCTATGTGAACATTCGTGATATTGATTCAAGTTTAGTGCCAACATTATTCTTTCCGAATATTTTACCCCAGCTACTTTTTCTGTTTTCAAATATTAAGGCTAAGTGAAAGAATCATTTCTAAGAATAGTGTATTTACATTTATATCAACAACACTTAGCAAACACTAGTCCAGTGTAATTTACACAAGCACCTTGTTTTCACCATACGACTTTCTCAGCATGATCATGCAGCTAGGACAGTATCTAAGCATGTTGTCATTCTAAAGATCTATCAAGATGGTGAATCAGTTTTTTACTAACTGTGTATTAGATTTATTGTTTTTAGACCTTATCATTAAAATGATTAGGTGCAAGATTAGAGGTCTTGTCTTTTGAGGAGGTCTGTCTTCAGGACTGTATAGACAGTATGGATAAATCTTTAACCTGTTCTTCCTTGTCTTTAATGTTTACTTGTAAAAATATTTACAGGCCATGTTTAATATGTACAACACAGGAATATTAAAATATAATGTTTAATGCCCAAGATGACAATTCTGTGTCATCTATATCATCAATGCCTGTAATGAAGATTTCTTTAAAGGTTGTTCATTTAAAAGTGCACTGTAACACTGGTGAGGGTTTTTTTGAAGTCCTAATTCTCCAAGACTTTCAATAAAAGAAATAAATAGCTGATGGTGCAGAAGAAGTGAACCCCAGACGAAGACGTTGTTGTGTTGTGACCTGTCAGCTCGATGAGCAACGCACTATGGCAGAAATCTGTGGCTTTAAATAGGGACTGATAGGGGAAAAGAAACAAGTAGTAAACTAATACTGAGGTGATAATGTGAGGGGCAGTGCCAGGGACTGAGAGTGGGCGGAAGAGGGTGTGGCAGTGGGCGTGTCCCTCCTGGGCTGAGACTGTTGCACCGTGACACCTACACTGTAGGTGAGTTGTGTACAGTAGGTATTAGTTGTATGAATGATATCTCTCATAATCAGTGTTCTACAGATGTCTATTGTAGTTTATGGTGTGCAGCACAATATATCATTAATTTCTTAAGCAAATGAGTTTACTGGAGTTGGAACGTTGCCTCTCAGGATCAGAAAGGCAGTCTTCAAAAACACTGCTGTGGTACTTGGAACTTCCAAACTTGTCTCCTGTTTTTTAGCTTTAATTTATTCCCCACACCCCCCCTGGGATTAGTGTTTTAAATTGGAATTTCTTTTTTTTTTTTTTACTACAAAGCCTCTTGTGGCCAGGAATTATTCATATTAGCTCAGGCAAGGTTTAATAAACCATCAACATCTTAAATATAAACTTGTTTTTGAACACCTGCCAGTGTTTGATGAGAAGAACCTTGTCCTCTTCCTCTTCATATCCGCAAATGGCAATTCCCCATGTCTTATGCCTGTGAGGACATTCGTTCTTTGTGGTTCCTATAGAATATTAAAATCCCTCTTAGAAGGTGCAAATTATAAAAATTCATATACTGTATTGGTCTTATGGTAAAATCTCATATGGGACTATATATGTAGAGAAAATTCAGCCCTGGGTACATGAGCACACACATGCATACACACACACACACACACACACACACACACATACACACGAAGGCATTTATCTCTGCACATGCAGACATGCCATTGTGAATTGCTTTATTTTTTTGGTGTGATGAATTCCTTCAGCTATGTTATTTTTGAGCTGAACCAAGGTTAGCTCAAACTCCTTCTCTCAGTCTGTCCTTCTATGAGATCCAGGCTTGACAACTTAGACTGTCCAGGAACTTGTGTTTATCTGGACAATATGTGTTAAGTTGTATGTACTCGCCCTACATGCATATAAAGCTAAAACAAGAACAGAGATAGCCATTCAACCATATGTTGTTGATGTCTTGTGAACTCACCCGAAGAACCCAGGCTGGGTTGATGGTAATGGGAAGCATGGTGAGAATAACTTCAAACATACCAATCGATACACAGTTAGGAATAATTTCTTACCACAGTCTGGGCACCACAGAGCCCCCAAATTCATCCCAAACTGTGGGATCAATTGGGCTGAGAAAAATAACAAAAGGTGTCAAAGATGTTAAGCATGGAGGCCCTTTTGTAGCTCATGGAGGCCATTTTGTAGATCATGGAGGCACTTGTGTTGCGCAACCAAACAAATACTTGCACTGAAAACATTTTCTTAAGTCTAAGGCTTGTAAAGATCCAATCAGCATATAGGATTCCAGGGCATTTGTGTTAAACTGGTTAAATCATCTCTGTTAGTGTTAAAAGGAGTAAAATTAAGCAAATGGAAAAAATATTTCAAGACTAAAAGTACCTCTAGTGAAGTCGGAGGTGAGTGTAAGGCAGTTTGTGAAGGCATCACGTGCCTGTCTGTGTGTCTGACAGGAAAAGCAGAGGTTCCTCACCGACGTTCTTCACGAGGTGATGCTGCTGGACGGTTTGGCTAGTTCCCATCCCATATCCCAGGAGGTGTTCGAAGCCACCGACATCAACCGGGTTTTCGACTGGATCGCCTACAAGAAGGCAAGGTCTTCTCCTGCGTATTCTCCTTATCTCCTGAGGTTGGACAAGTATGGTTTCAACAGTTAAAATGTCAATGTTTTTTTACCTCAGTCGCTACAACATGCTTTTCTGACCCAATATTTTTGCATGTCTTCAGAACAATGTCCACATACCAAAACAGCAGCACACGTGAATGTTGTGGAATAGATTAATTAAGAGAAGATTTCCATTACATACTCTGTCACTCTCTATGTGTGATTGCAGATGCTATCAGTTTTGTTCAATATAACTAATTTTTGTTTGGCTGGGTTGAACACCTGGGGTTGCTGTAATTTTTCACCTACTCTAAGGAGTTATGAATTAATCATCGAGGAATTCTAAATGAAATCATTTTAATTTTGTGTATCCCCCTGCAGATACCAAAGAAAAATAGTTCAATTAAAAGAATGTTTTTTTTTTTTTTTTTTTACATGAACGAGAGAGAAGAATGGTTTGAATAAAAGAATAAGCCATTGGCCTTGAGGGGACAGATGTACAAAAACAGTTTGGTTTAAATCTTTTTAATCACCCCTCCCTCTCTCTCTCTCTCTCTCTCTCTCTCTCTCTCTCTCTCTCTCTCTCTCTTTCTCTCTCTCTCTCTCTGTCTCTCCCTCTCTCCCTAGCTCTCAAACATGCAGACACATGCTCCCTCTTTTTTACACACACAGAGAGAGAGAGAGAGAGAGAGAGAGAGAGAGAGAGAGAGAGAGCCTCACCTTGTCTTTTAATTTTTAAATGTAATATCTTGTGTAGCATACAATTGAAACAGAACCAAGCTAAAACTGGACCGGGCTCAACACTCTTCAACAAGATTCTTCTTTTGGCCTGATCAGAATGACAGCTCTTCTCCTCAAAGTGGTTCCTTCCAGCTCTTTGTCATCTCTTCATCAGTCACAGACCTGACATGCGTAAAGTCTCCTCTCAGTTTCTCCCAAGATCCGAGACTCCCTGCCAGCGGTCTTTCCAGCTGCCAGTCAAAGCAAAAACCCCAACACGACAATGGCCATTTAGGCGGGGCTAGGATTGTCCCGCCTTCCCTCCGTCCCCTTGGTCCTGAGGTGTCACACCCTGTGTTCATCTCAGGACAAAGAGATAGTGAAACAGATGTTCTTATCTCCCGCTGCATGACTTCACCGAACCTGACACAGTACATCCGTTTGGACACACATGGACCCCTGGAGCGCTAGGTGGACATGACACTCGTCCATAGTAGGACTCGGGGGGCAGTAATCAGATACGGACCACTTACAATTCAGAGTGTCATCAGTCGCCTTTCTGCTGAAGGGTTGCAGCCACAGAAACAGCGTAGAACGCTTTTTTGTGTTTGTGCCCTGTTTGAAATCCAATGTCATGTCATTACAAAAGCACTAATCTTTTTTTATTTGTTACTTTTTAGACATTATACTTGAATAGATGTTTTCACCGAACAAAAGAGTCTGTAATTGTACCTGTAGAATACAAACTCATACATGCTGAACTGTTCTTAAGTCATGCTTGTGTTCTAAAGAGTGTGATCTTCTGTGTCATGTCTCCTGTATCTGCAAACATATTTGGGGTGGAGTGAGGTGCTTTAATGACTTCAGTGCTACATTGATAGATGAGTGGGCGGAAGCAGTAGCCCTTGTTGTCTGCCTGTATTACTGAATGAATGATGTCAGTACATCAGTACTTCTAAACTGGAGGTCATGATGGTGTGTGTGTGTGTCTGTGTGCAGGGTGCGGCTCTCATTCGCATGCTGGCGAATGTAATGGGACAACCTGTTTTTCAGAGAGGCCTCAATGTAAGTAAACAACTCTCTCTCCCTCTCTCTCTCTCTCTGTCTCTCTCTCTTTCTCCTTTAGTGTTTTTTTGTCACCTTTATTCTTTACTTATTTTATTTTCTAAAACGTTAGCAGTCACATTTGTTTTTCTGTCATTTCCTATTAGCATTAAGAGTACCTGATTGTATAAGGCTCATAAAATCAAAGTTTCTCCAAAAGATGTTATAAGAAATGATGGTTTCTACTTTTTTAATCATCTTCACATTTATTGACTGACGGCATCTTATTCCCTCGCGCTCTTTAATGAGTTTCTCACATTAATTTTTAGAGCCTCTTTGGCTGGAAAATATCCACCTACTTTACATAAGACGTGGAGTGTTTCGCTGCCACGTGCGCTGAAGTTGTCGTTCAAGTCAGTAGAGAGGCAGAAAAGAAACCGGGCTACCTAACACATACCGCTCTCCACAGTTGCTGGGTTCACCACCTATATCAAGTTAATGTAGTTTCTTCATATGCTTCTCGTTCGCTGTGAAGAAAACATGGTGGCATCGTTGGTTTCCACACCTACGCGTGTTGATCGCAGCGAGCCGATTGCTGATGCGATCAGGGGCAGCGCTACGGAGAAGAAGGGAGAAGATCGGCCCGCTAGGCTTTATTAAATGCGTCCATATTCACAGCACGCTGACGGAAAGGGATGGTTGCTCCTGAGGCAAGCAAAACTGTTTTATTTTTTATTTTTTTATTTTTTTACTGTTTTCACCAAGGCTGTTTTTTCCTGAAATAGGAGAACTGGAAAGATGGGCTGGGATGATTTTCTGGGGTGACGGTGGATGAATATGGCTGTTCTACTTAACCTCCTTTTATAATTCAAATTCAAATGTATTTGTATAGCGGTTTTTACCACAGGTATTGTTACAAAGCAGCTTTATAGAAAGCAGCTTTACAGGAAAATCTGGGTCCAGGCACCTAATGAGCAAGCCAGAGATGACAGTGCAGAGAAGAATTTGTTATGATCTAGAGGAAGAAGCCTTGTGAGGAACCAGAACCAGAACCAGGAATGTGGCACAGTAATGACACAAAATCAATAAAGTTTCTTTTTTGTGACACAGCTAAGAATAGAGACTGAATAAATGACTAATAAAACATCAGAGGTGTCAATTCCAGGTTCAGAAAGTAAAATTCCTCACCAGGATGTTGCTCAGGCTTCCTGGATTGTGTTGATTCCACTAATTTTACCTGGATTGCACTAATTAGAAAATCTAGCAAGCTTAAGCAAAATCCTGGTGAGTACTTTTACTTTCTGAACCTGGAATTGACACCTCTGTAAAATATAAACGAATAGGTACAGAAACTGAGTGGGAGAAATTATTAAGGCAGAAGTGTTCAGAGTCATTGGGGAGATCCAGTGAGTTCTGGTGGCTGAATGGTTGTCCCACCGGTCCAAGGGACAGAATCTCAGGGTCAAGCTTGCAGGACAGACAGGAGGGGACCTTGTACAGCTAGTTAGCTCTGTTTGGAAATACCCTGGACAGATGTCCATGAGTGCAACACAGACTGCAACACGCCCAGTTGTAGCAGATGATCTAAAATGGAAGAGGCAGGAGGTGGTGCAGGTGTGAGGGCTCCCTGAGACACCAGCTCCCCTCTGCTCCTCCGTCAACAAACCTGTGGGAACACACAGGAGCAAAGGCACCAACGTCTCAGGTTACCATCATTCTCTGTGGCCATGAACCCCAAAATCTGCACCATTTATCGCAACTAACATCCAAAATCCTGACTGACAAAATTTTCAACCAAGATTTAAAATCTGAGATTGTATCTGAGTCTCAAAACACTGACAGGAATGTTATTCCAAAGCTGAAGGATACTTTCCATTAACCTGCTTCTGTTCTAGGTAGAGATGAGACATAAGGAGGATTTTGGAAGTTCACACAGGTACTGGGGAGCAAGGTGATTTACTGTTTATACATTAGCAACAAGAGTTTGTGATCAATACAGAATTTGACAGGCGGCCAGTGTAGTGCTGATAATATTGGACTACGGTGAAACTTTCTGTTTTGTGTAAGAGTTCTTTCTGGCACATTCTGGACTAAGTGAAGGTTGTTTATTTACAGTGAGATCTGTTTAGTGGGGCCTTAGTCCAATCTTGAGGTAATAAAAGCTATAGCAAATTTTTCATCATAATGTGAAGTGTATTTTTTTAGTTTTGCAATAAGGTGGTTATCTTAGTAATACTGTTTGTATTGCACTGAATGTCAGTTCAGAATCAACTGTGACACCCTGGTTTTTTTCACAGTTGTTCCGATGCAGTAGAATGGTTATTAAAATGTAGCGTTAATTCATAGTTAGTTTTTAAGACCTTTAGCCTGTTGGTTATCTTAGTTTGATGTTGTTGTACTCTCTTATAACCTAATTACTGAAATGTATCAGGTATATGATTCTTAAGTGTCAGTTCTGGCTTCACAGTATTCTCCAAAATCTTACACATAAATGGAGGATTTGTAATAGGTCTAAAATTTCACAGTTCACAGGCATTGAGATTAAGTTTCTTGATTATGGCTACATTAAAGGGGTTTTAGGTATATAGCAAAGACTAATAGAAGAGTCTCCTATTGTTAAAATATAGGACATTTTCTCTAAAATTTATTTCACTGGCTTTGTAGGAATTGCGTCAGTAAAAATATTTTGAGGAAATCATTTTAACTGTCTTTATTTTTTTTTATTTGAGTAAAACAGTCGAACCTTTTGGCCATTACTACATGGGGCTAAGAATCTACATTGGTTGTGCAATGTAGCAGATTTGTCTGTGTTTAATAAGACATAACTGTTATTATAATTATCAAAAAAGTCAATGGAATTATTACTGCTGCAGATTACTGGTCTATGTAATTCAGCAGCTTTCTGGTTCTTAGTTTAGTCATATTATCCAACTCAGTGGAATTAGCTGGCGAGCTAAAAGCAGCTGATGGAACTGGAAGCTTTTAAATATAATTACTGGCTATATGCACTATAGTGAGAGGATGAACATTTACTGTAATTAAGATGAAGTTCAAATGAGACAAGACGATGGTCAGACATGACTGTAGTCTGAGGGAGAACAAGCTGTGTTGCTCATGTTGACACATGAATAATGACATCAATGATTAATGAATAGGTCTCATTATGTTTTGTGTAAAACGGATTGAGTGTAGATCGTGGTGCTGCCTTCAGTGAGCTCAGTTCTATATCTAAATATAGATGATAGTTGATGGTGGCCTCTTGTTAGTATGATGTTTGAATTGTAAATGGGGAGAATGGGAAGATTTCGTATTTGTAGCCAAATTTTCAGATAGAAAAATTCAAAGACAACTTTTAACCTGTTTTCAGATTATCTTGACTATTGTTATAGATGGTTGTTGTGTCTTCTCCTCCTCAGCTAGTTAATGGGGGCTGTGTCTATCACTGTATCCTCAGCTAGTTAAATGAGGGTTGTGTCTATCACTGTATCCTCAACTAGTTAAATGAGGGTTGTGTCTATCACTGTATCCTCAGCTAGTTAAATGAGGGTTGTGTTTATCACTGTATCCTCAGCTAGTTAAATGAGGGTTGTGTTTATCACTGTATCCTCAGCTAGTTAATGGGGGCTGTGTTTATCACTGTATCCCCAGCTAGTTAAATGAGGGTTGTGTTTATCACTGTATCCCCAGATAGTTAAATGAGGGTTGTGTTTATCACTGTATCCTCAGCTAGTTAAATGAGGGTTGTGTTTATCACTGTATCCTCAGCTAGTTAAATGAGGGTTGTGTTTATCACTGTATCCTCAACTAGTTAAATGAGGGTTGTGTCTATCACTGTATCCTCAACTAGTTAAATGAGGGTTGTGTTTATCACTGTATCCTCAGCTAGTTAAATGAGGGCTGTGTTTATCACTGTATCCTCAACTAGTTAAATGAGGGTTGTGTTTATCACTGTATCCTCAGCTAGGTAAATGAGGGTTGTGTTTATCACTGTATCCTCAGCTAGTTAAATGAGGGTTGTGTTTATCACTGTATCCTCAGCTAGGTAAATGAGCTCTGTGTTTATCACTGTATCCTCAGCTAGTTAATGGGGGCTGTGTCTATCACTGTATCCTATGTGGCCTCGTTAAAGCCAATGTAGGCTTGATTGATCTTCTTGATGATCTGATCTAATCCATGTTTCTGCATGTCCACATCAACACCTGATAAGCAATACCATCATTTACAATGTCAGCTTTAGATGTAAGGAATCTCATATTAATGAGTGCTAATTTTAAATTAAATTTAGATTTGGCATTACAAGTCGATTGTACCGATTTGTTCATTATGCTGCTAGCACTGACTTTGTGAAAAGGCTTCTGAAATTTAGTTTGACTGGAGAAATCGACATGGCCTCAGTGGAATGGAACCTGTGTGGCATACAGGGCAGCTTAACCAGGAGAGGGCTGAACCCCTTCTGTGTGCTCTGGCCTTGCGTCTACGTCAGTGGCTAAAATACTTTGGCCGATGCAATGAGAAATAAAAGCAGTATGTAGCATGGCTGTTGTCCCAACTGAAATCAAACAGGGTTGCCCTCAAATATAGTCCAATTATCAATCAAGCCGACATTGTTTTCTGACATCCAACAGTTCAGTGACCATAATGCACTGCAGATTTTAGTCATCGTATTGCACTGGGATGGGGTCATTGTGTACTACTGCAGCAGATATCATCTGGGCTAATATACACACCTCTTCAATAGAATTCTTCACACCCTCAGACTGCTGCAGGCAATCATCCAGTGGTTTGCTAAGATCTTCAGGTTCCCTTGCACCTTAGCTAGCAATGTACAGATAACTGCTGCTGGTGCCCCTAAAGGAGAAGCTATTTTCACTTGGCATAATCGGCTGTTAGCCGGGCGCTTTCAACAGGCTTTCCAGTGGGTGCCTCGCTGAGGGCCTGTTGGACATATGAATTGAAGTTGGAGGCGAGTGGGGCTCACATGGCTAAGCTTTAACTCCAGCTTTGCCTCTGCTCTGTCCACACCCCACCCGCTGGCTGTCTGCCAAAGATTTTGCTCTCTAGGCCATTCGGAGCTTCAGCGGGTCTCCAACACTTCGCTCCTAACCTCGTTCTTCTCTAATGTCCAGATGACATCTCCAACCATATAATGTTCTCCGTCAGAAAACCAGACAACAGCTAGAGACTAGAAAAACAAAAGAACAGCACTCGCACCAAGTGATTTTAAAAGCTCTTTCCATTTTCTTTCTTTTTTTCTTTTCCCAACTTGTCATCCAACTTAGCCGTCACCGCTTCTCAATCTGCTGTCTAGGCGTAACCCGACTGCCTGGGGCCCAACACCAGCCCGGCACAGTGAGGGCCCAACACCAGCCCGGCACAGTGAGGGGCCAACAGACACTTCCACATCCACTTCCACGTCTTTCCAAGCTGCTGTTCACATAATGTTTTAGTTTATCTGAAACACCACTTCATTTTAACTACAGAATTCAGAACGCACAATCTTCTCATGATTGGTAGCATCACTGTAATTGAGAAACGGGAGGGGAGATAAGGGGATCCTTCCCATCCAGACCGCAGGGCCAAAGACGCACTCTTGCTGTGCCATTGCTGGGATTTTAGCCCACTGTATCATGGGTGAAACTCAACTGTGTTTCAGCTGTTTTCAACAACAAGCCACCTTTGCTTCACCCTAAACTCCTCGATAACCTCAGAAAGACAAATGCACCAGTTCCTGTTCCCAACCACGTATGTCTGACGTTCAGCAGATGACGGCGAGAGCGCTCTTTAATGCCGCCGGCTCTGAAAATGCAGCCAGCTTTTGTTACGGCGTTTGTCATGTCCCAGCGTCTCTGGCGAGACCATCTGCTCTACAAGGCTGTGGACAGAAAGAGAAAGAGCGAGAGAGCGAGAGAGGATGACTGGCCAGCTTCTCCTCTCCCTACAGCTTGTGGTTTGTTCCTGACTGGAACAAATGCCAAATCTCATCGTGCTTTTGACTGAGGACAGAGGCAAATATTTTGGGAGATGCCAACTATGGAAGAAAACTACCAAGCACATGAACTCTCCCTAAACACCCGTATGCTAGTAACAACAAGTCATGTGTTTGCATTCATCCACTGAATAGTTTTTCAGTGCTGATGTAACGTTGCGGGTGTTGCACAATACTGAGGTGGACACACTTGCTGACCAGAGCCAGTCTCTGTGTTATCACAGCTAGAACAGAGCCAGTCTCTGTGTTATCACAGCTAGAACAGAGCCAGTCTCTGTGTTATCACAGCTAACCTCCCTTGGTAGCCATAATGTACGTACACGTAGCGCACGAGACGTACGAGGCGTAACGTCTGGTAAACAAACTTACTCTAAGAACAACTAAGCCAAGTAATAAGAACGAGAGGGACGGACAGAATAAACTCAATGGGGATGTATTATATTAAACACAACAGGAAACATACGCATCCAACAATATATGACAACACAACCAGCATATACTACAATGAACTAAGATTAACGAAACCAAAAGACACTAACATCCAGGATAACAAAACACACAGGGTAAACTTTAACTGAACACTCATGAACACATTAACACGAGGAGACACAGAGGAAATATCAGAACGCGATCATAAATGCAACATTCCATAAATACTGTCAAGTGTATTAGAAACATAGGATCCAACCTTACTTAAACATTGGCCAAACATTACTCAATTATTACTTCCAACAAGTCTCAAGTTATACTTCCAACTATACTCCAACGTTTCTCAAATCAAAAGAATCATTTTCAAACATTTGTTTTCAACATTGCTCAGATATACCTCGAAAATTCCTCCCGCATACTCAATTCATGAAACACACAAATATTGACCTGCACCAACCCTTACACAGAGACTAAATACCACGCATATCGAGACAAACACAGAACAGCGGCGACAAGGGGGCGTGGCTACCAAAATGAAGACCGATGACTCATGGAGGCAGGACTACAAAGACACGTAACGAGATTGACATGAAGGGGGCGGAGACAATCATGACAGCTGAGCATATGTAGCAAGAATAGCAGACTGTGGGCCATATTCATAAAAGTATGGGCCAGATTCACACCAATCCACTTGAAAATGTGCAATATAATTCCTATCCACAAGTTACTCTGGTGGTAATACTCCTGTACCCTACGTTAAAGCAGATCAAAATCAACATTTAAACGAGACCATCCTAATGTTCATGAAACATGTGGTATGCATAAAAATGGCAGCAAAATATGTCTTGCGTTCGGAACTTTCACTAAAGTAGGAACTGCACAGTTGCGGTTACGTGAAGTCTTAAGTTAGGGAGACCACATTTTGGGTTTTCAAGGAGAGATGTGGGGTTGGAGACATGTATAGATTACCATTTTGCTCACTTTAGGAATGAGTAATAATTTTCAACCAAAATTAGGCCTTTAGAGCCTATGGCCAGATACTCTTATTCCTCTCCATTTGTGTGTTCATAACAAATAAAACAACATGTAAAGCATTTTAAGTGTAGGCCTTGACTGATCCTATACCAGGTAAACTTAATGTATCCTTACACACATTGTGAATCAGTCTGATCCATGGATATGTGTAGGGGGTGAAAATGATGGGCCAGTTGTCCATTGAGTTCAATCGTGGCAGAACATTAAATTTGTAAATGTTGTTCAAGCCAGGTCCCATGACCCCATGACCCCATGTTATCCTACATCTGCAGTAACAAAGTTGACCATCATGATCTGTCCACACATACCACAAATGTGCCTTTTTAAAGAAATTTGTCGGGTGTGTGTGAACAATTGTGTAGAGTATTTGCATATTTAAAAAATTTTAATAAAAAAAAATTCCACAACAGCTTCTTACCAGGATATTTATCGTAGGGCGTCTTAACGTTTTGGATTTTTTGCGACGTGGTTCTATTATAAATTACCTACATCATAAGCAAATTAGGACAAAAAGCTTTAGCACAATATACCAACAGTAAAATACAGCAGCAATCAACATTTATGGATAGGAAACACGTTACCGGAGCTATATTTTCTAACGTTAAATTAAATCTAGCCGTAGATTTTATGAATTTGGTTATTTAGCTTTACCATACTAACTGCTACAAAAAGCTAGCTATTCAATTCCAGTAAAACTGGGCCGAATTATTAGCGCATAAATAAATGGCATGTGCGCAGTGTAAGAACTGTTAGCCTAATGGCTCCTGCCTGTGACCGTCCAAACGTAGTCTTTATTATCACAGCATGGCTCAAAAGCAATTTTCTTCAGAAAATCTTTTGAGGTTCCATTAAAAAAACAGAAAAGTAAAAGTAAATGCTATAGTACTAGTGCTAAAGTTTCCTCCGCAGCGATGCAGTATGAATTCAGAGAAACCGTGGTAATGATCCTGGCTCATGCTACAACGCCCAACCACACGTGTGCAGTATTCCCGCTCGCTTCTGCTTTGAAGCTTCAAGCCTCTCATGTCACCGTGAGCTTGAGGAGCCGTTGCCCTTAACGTCCCTGGTGAGGAGACGGAGATAGCTTGGGTCGCTGTGTTTTAATTGACTTGTTAGTCGCAGTACTGGATAGTGAAGTTCAGTGCAGATATGGGGACGCAAGTGGAATGGAGAAAATGAAAAATTCCTCAGTGCATTGGCTTGTTTTGAAGGTTGTAAGTGTTGGTTTGTATGTTTTAACACTAATCACATTTTCACTAATGAAGAAAGTATTTACATGTATTTTATTTTGGTCCTGAGAGAGACACACACGCACACACAGACACACACACACACACACACACACACACACACTGCAGGTTTAGATTTGTACTGTACAAATTGGGGCAGGAGACCTTATTCATCATGCCTGTTCCAAGAACTTTTGTCCTTCTATCCAGTAAATATTCACCCCATGAGACTCCATACTAATGTTTAGTAATGCATTCTTTAATTGGATAACCCTAAGGTGGGTTTTGAAGATGACCACTTCAATTCCCTGTGGAGATTTGAGCTTTGTTAAAACTCAGCTGTGGGTTATACAACCGTAGTCCAATCAGGCACAGACATCAAATTTAATAAAATCAAACAAACCGTGGTACTGTACCAGCACACCATGAAACTAAAGTTGATTTTCATGGTCTGTTGTCAGTAAGTACAACTTACTGTCTTCTGTACTGAACCCTAGTACATTTCTTTGTATTCTGTGCACTGTTGGATGCCTTGCTATTGTATATATATATATGTATATATAGTGTGTGTCTCTGTGTGTGTGTGTGTGTGTGTGTGTGTGTGTGTGTGTGTGTGTGTGTGTGTGTGTGTGTGTGTGTGTGTGTGTGTGTGTGTGAAAGGGAGGGGGATGAAGGGGAAATTCCTCTGCTTTTCTAGCCTGTCAGCATAAATAGGCAGTACTGATGCATAGTGACAGGTCCTTATGCGAGAAATTACTTCCTCTTCGCAACAGTTCTGGCTGTTTCGAAGCTTTGAGAACCATCTGAGTTTTGGAAAACTACAAACTATAGACATCAGAACTTCGCCTTCAGAACAGTGCGCAGAGAAATTTAGACTCTGCCCCACCCCCCAGAACTCGTCAGATCTGAACCAGTCTGGAAAATTAGAAGAAATGTAAATTACCCGACATGATTTTAATACCTAAGAGGCCATCCGTCCGTTCTCTGAACTTACAGGTTCTTGACATTTATTCTGTCTCACTCTGCCTCCCTGTCTCTTTCACTCTCTCCTCCCTCTCTCTCCTCCCTCTCTCTCCCTCCTCCTCCTTCTACACTCTTTCATCCCCCCTCCTTTCCTCTCACCAGTCCTCTCCGTTTTCTGCATAATTAAACCTAGCAGACGCACCGGCGCCGGCCTGGGTCTGCGTGCTCTGCATGCTGAAGTGGGGGGTGTGCGGTGGGTTCTGCTCCACTCCTCGACCTCCATCAGCTTCACCCGTGCTGTGCCGGCGAGCCGGGCCAGACGCTCGCACTCAGAAGGTGCGACCCGTGCCAGCAGCCGGGGGATGGGCGCTAAAGGGCGGGTTACTATACGTTATAAGGAGGACCGGGGGAGTCGTAAACTGTCCCTCGGTGGTCTGTCTCGCCCCCTCGTGATGCAAAAGGTGCCCAGCGATAGAGGGCGATGGGGTTTCAGCTGATTGGGGGGCGTGCGGAAAAGGCCAGGCGTCTCCGTGCTCAGTTGCTCTCCACCGGATCTGGGCTGCACAGTCTGATAACGTCCAGTCCGTCTACAGCTGAAACAGTCAGATAGGCCTTCTTTCAATTTGCAAACACGATGACGGACTGCGAAGAGCAGGCGGTCAGTGGTGAATCTGATTGTCCAACCCCTCTCAGTATTCCTGTCTCATGTGCTCACTTTCACTTCTGTTCTCCTTCTCTCACTCCTATCCCCTTTCTCCCCCTCTCCCTCTTCCTCTCCCTCCTTCTCTCCCACCCCTCCTCTTCTCTTCATGTCCATCTTTCAGACCTCCCCCCCGCCTCCCCCTCTTCATCTCTCCTGCTTCCCTCTTTGTGATTAATGCAGAGAATAGATGAACGGAGTCCCCTGCCAAAAGGTCTAGCTCAATTGTCTCAAAATAACTTCCATATCCAGAGGAGTGTATACATATTTCTCCTTAAATCCGCTTGGAAGGAAGTAATTTAGGAGGATGACTAATGAATTATTTATGATGTACTCAGAGACTTGTGCAGGAGATGTTTGCAGAAAACCCGTGTTTCAGTTCCAAGACAATTACTTGGATAGCGCGATCAATCTTTTGATTTTCATCTCTAAGCGACCGAAATGTGCTGAATCATGGGCCTGGGCCAAATGTTGTTGTAATATCTGATTAAGTAGCAGTGTGGATACAGGTCTATCCCTGAGAATGTCAGAAGGAAATATGAGTATGCCTTCTTGTTTCTAATCGCACTGTAAATAAATTACATACATGGTGATCCCTGGTGAGTATATCAAAACTGTCACCCTTACTCTCTCTCTCTCTTTCTGTGTCTCTAGGTCTGTCTGTCTCTCTCTCTCTCTCTCTCTCTCTCTCTCTCTCTCTCTCTCTCCTCTCTGTGTGTCTCTATGTCTGTCTGTCTGTCTCTCTCTCTTTCTGTGTCTCTATGTCTGTCTCTCTCTCTCTCTCTCTCTCTCTTTCTCTCTCTCTCTGTTTGTTTCTCAGTATTTGCATTGAGCTTCCAGTCACAAAACAGCACCCTAAGCTGAGGTTCCTCATTAAAACATTCGACGGGGCCATGTACACTGGAAAATGTCAATACATATATACACACACATAAAAAATGGCTCTGGGTGGTCCCTTGTTGCTATGCAAATGTATGCATATCAGCACATACATTTGTGCTAGCCCCCCACCCCCCCCCCCCCCCACCAGATATGAGGATTCCAGTTCAGGCAGTGAGAATCTCAGCGAGACCGTCGGTTTCCGTAAACAGTGATACCCCACTGTTTGATACAAGCACTGGGAAAACAGGATATGTTTGCATGCGGCTGTGATAATTATGATTGGCAGTGACAGTGGGGTTTGTTGGAATTACATGGCTAAGTTTTATAGGTGGTGTTTAGGTTGTAGTTGTTGCTTAAAGAAATTATTTTGTTTGTGAAGTACTGACAATACAATTAGTTTCATGAGGCCTATATTATTATTGTTTTCATGGTTCTCATTAGATTTTTAAGATTTATATACTCATTTTATACTCTTTTTAGTGTGTGTGTGTGTGTGTGTGTGTTTGTGTGTGTGTTAGACCATGGTATATCAGACTGAACTCTAAAATGGAGAGGTTTATTTTCATAACCAGTGTCTTTCTGTGACAGTCAGCAAAAAGCATCACAGTTGAAATGATAACAACACGCTTTGACAGCCTGACCAGGAGCAAGAGAGGACCTCGTGGTCATTTAGCCCAAGGGCTGTGGGCAACCAGTCTGAGACACAGGGAGAGAGTGAGAGAAAAGGGGGGATGGATTCATCGTCTCTGCACAGACCCGGCGAGACGTGCGGCTGACATTTATGTGGCGTGCGCCTCGCGGGGGTGGACGATGCTGGTCGCGTCCGTGGGGACTGACCCCTGCAAGCCTTGGACATCAGCACGGCCTCTGGCACGCTGACGGCCCCGGTGGGGGCGGGAAAAACTGCTGACAGGTGACATGATGGAAGGAGGAGTAAGATGTCATGGCTGCTCGGGTGGTGTGGGCGGTCTGTCATTCAATAAATGGGGTTGGGTTGTTAAAGTGCTTTATTTAAACAAAGATTTCATTGAAGTGTTCACCATTTCCAGACACCCAGTTTCTGTGTGTGTCTGTGTAAGGGAGAGAGAGAGGTAGAGTGCATATGTGTGCTTCCTGATTGTGGTATCAGATGAGCTTTCAGGCTTTGAATTGTCCTATCTGTTTTGTATCACACTCGTAGGACCTGGGGGCCAGAAACAGAGTTTTTTCAGCTGCTGCCTTTGTAATATGTGGCAGGGGCTCTTTCTGGGTTAAGTGTGATGTAAGTGTACCAAAGGCCTCCTGGGTGTTACTGCATCACCTGTATGGGGTGTTTAAAGAGACGATAGCCCTGTTTCTGGGGGAGATATCTTGTGTTTGAAGTGGAGACACTCCATCATGTTTGGTTGATCGTGGTTCCACACAGATGGCTACTGGGAACTCATTATTTCCAAATCACAAGCAGACTTTCAGTTAAAGATGGTTTGTTTCCATCTTTTTTTCCTCGAGAATCCTTTCATGAAGTATTTTGCTGACTTTCTTCAACTCTTGTGTCCTCCACCACGTCTTCCACCGTGAACTTTGACACAAAGACTGTGTGCCAGGCCTCTGGCTCCCCTTTCTCAATCTGAATCACGCCACTCTCTGCTTGACTGTCTGCGTTATCGAATGCTTGTATCTGCTATGGGTATTTTTTGCATCCTCACAGACTCTTGTCCTGTTGTGAGAATAATCTGTGGTCATATTTTGTTGTCTCCTCCTAATGTCTACCTCTCTATGTCGCCACCCCCCCCCCCCCCCCCCCCCCCCCCCCCCCCCCCCCCCCCGGTGGCGCTCCCTTGATGCAGCGTCTGCTCTGGGGTACCGGTGCTTTACACCAAGGCCTCAGAAGGAACGCTGTTTCATCACCTTGTACTTGTACAATGTATATGACAATAAAGCTTAATTCATTCATTCATTCATTCGTTCATTCATTCATTCATTCATTCCAAGTATGTTCTTTTTTGCCATACTCAATAATGTGCTTCTTTCCCATGAATTCTTCATTTAAACATTTTGAAAGTTTGGTTTCATTTAGAATTTTTTATTCAGTCCCCTATTCACTGGCATGGTTGATGATGCTGAAATGGTCTTGCTCGAATGTTGTTTTCTTGACTCATAGGAGACAGTGTCACCAAAGCAAACAACGAAATGAACTTCTGATTGGCCTTCTTGAACTGACAGCAAATCATACCCAAACAGCTGGTCTCAATATGCATCTAGTTCACTGATTCTAAATCCTATGGATTAACTGTGCAACTGGCTGGATGTTGCTCTAATCAAACCTCCTATTTATCCGTCTTTTGCTGAGATGGAAAACCTCACCAGTCTGCCGTCTGTTTTGCAGGATTACTTAATGACCCACATGTACGGAAATGCAGCCAGGGATGACTTGTGGAACAAGTTTTCTGAGGTAAGACCCCGATCATACTGTAGCATTTTTCCGATTTGCCCTCAGGCCTGAAGCAGGCCGGCTAGAGAGAGGAGGCATGAAATTGTGTGTGCCCAAACTATTTATACCCCTCTCAGTCTATCTCCTGCAGAAGCAGAGAGTTACTCTGCCAATGCAGTATGTAGGTCAACTGTCCCGGCACACGCACACTTACTATGAATTTATACTGATTTATATTACCAATTAAGAATCTCCACATCCTAACAAACTCTAGTACTTTAACTTTCAGGTTTGGAGATCCCAGGTCTCACATCCCAGTGGGCTATTTCTAAACCTAGACTAAATAGCGTTAGTTGAATTGTAAGGTCTTCCCATCAGTGATATCTAGAGCAGGCGGGGGTTAACGAAAATACGAGTCTTATGAAAGCACTTACGCCTCCATTTACATTAAAGTGGGCAAGGCACGTATCCTGAGGCAAAGCAAGCCAGCCGTGTTTGTGCCTCAGACCCAACAACTCCATTTCTCACGAAGCAGACTTCAGGGAATTTCACTTTTCTGAATTACGGAGACAAATTATCAAGTCCATCTGTTTCCGGACCGAAGTTGCATGCTCGCGTCTTTGTGTCCGCTCAAGCAGAGCGAAGCCAGTCAGGTAGCTCAGAGGCTGTCACAGTCCAGGAAGCTGCGTGACAAACCTCGACAGTAGCGCCCTGTGCTAATCTCAGGGAGAATGTCATTTTAATGAGATTACTTTCACAAAGTGCAGTCTGGAAAGTTCTGATCCATTTAACGAAACAGCAGGATGTTTGATAGTTATTAGCATCTTTATAGGTGATTGTCACTACAGCAGAAGTAGTAAGTGGATTTGATATGGAACTTTTTTTTTTTTTGGGGGGGGGGGGGGGTTGGGGGGACTGAGAATTAAACCGATTCAAAACTGAATGTACTGGGAGGGCTTTGACCAGGAGTTGTGCTTGCTGGGAACACTCATGTTCGCCACATTGACAAATCTAATAGCATTAGAGCCCCTGACAGGCCATCATTTAATGAATACTGATACGCAGCACATTCGTTAGCCCTTTGCAAAATCCAATTTGCTACAATAATCTGCCAGCGCTTAGCACCACAAAGGCTTTTGTCAAGCCCACGACTAGCGGCTAGACCAGCCTACACTTCCTTTAATTATTTCTGCATGACATTGTGTCTGGCTCAAAGAAGAAAAAAAGTCAGCCTCTTGGAAAATGATCGTTAGGGTAGGTCTGCAGGGTAGGTCTGCAGGGTAGGTCTGCAGGGTAAGTCTGCAGGGTAGGTCTGCAGGGTAGGTCTGCAGGGTAGGTGTGCAGGGTAGGTCTGCAGGGTAGGTCTGCAGAGTAAGTCTGTAGGGTAGGTCTGCAGGGTAGGTCTGCTTCTGCTTTTGCCAGAGAGGAAACGGTGCTGCCCAGTTCCACACTAAACAGCCCATGACTCATCGCCTGGGGAGTTTGTACCACTTCTGTGACTTCCGAGAGCTTTTTTCCCAGGAGGCCCCTTGTTAATACTCATTGACCCAATCGCAGAACATCCCTTTTAATCACTAACCAAAAACTGGTCTCCTCAGCCCACGTGTATCTCATTCCCTACTTTTAATATTGTCCCCCTCAGAAGTTCTACCAAAGCGAGACCTTTTCTCCTGCGTCCAGTGAGGGTGCGGTATCTCGTTTACTGTGGCTAAGAGAAGTTTCCATGCTCCACTGATCTTCCCGAGTGAATGTTTTCAGTATGAGAGAGACTCTGACAGAGTGTGTTGTCTCCTACCCCCACTTCACCCTGCCTATCCCACGCATTCCCCACAACACCCCTGTGCAGGCGTTTCCTGCCAAGGAAATGGTACACCAGGGCAATCCTTTCCCGATTTCATACATAAAACGCTGTCTACCTCTGACATGAAATTACACACTTCGCAGGATGGTGGGGGACAGAGATGAGGCAGATCTAGGGAAGGGGTGTTGAAAGCATCTTGCTGCGTTGTGTTAATGGAAACATTTTGCTTTGAAAAAAAAAGATTTTAAATGAAATCTTTAAAAGTTCTTTTGGATATGTTTTCTGAATTGTATTTGTGATATCCACTAGGATGGTGTTTCTGTCCAAGAGGGTAATCGCCCCCATCTCCGTACATTCTCCGCACAGAATCAAACCAGGCAAATGACTGACAGGCCATCTCCACCAATCACTAGGTATTCTCATTATAACCAAAAACATGCAAATGAAAAGAAGTCCCTGGTTGTCTGTTCAGAAATGTGTGCGTGTGTGTGTTTGTTTAGACCAGCGGCTCAGACACATTTAGTGGGGGAAAAGGAGCATTTCAGGGCATCAGAGGGGTATAATCAAGGTGATTTCGCTGCTCACGCAAATGATCGCAAGGTGATCGCTCTTTTGCTCCCACAAATGTGCAAACAGAAAACAAACCCCCCACAGCACTCTGCTGGATCTGTGCCGGAGGGCTAATGAAAGGGGTTTGCTCGGACGAGTGAGAAATTGTGGAGAATCGTGTATAACGAGGGGCTGTGCTGCACCTCCACCCTTACAGACGTAGACATGATGGGCGGAGGAACCACTCAGCAGACTCTCAGAGGCCACGGCCAGCCTGGGGAGAGTGAACCTTTGCTAGAGTAATAGGGGGTATAACAATGTAATGCAACCGAGATAGATGCATTTTCATGAAATAAAGTATATTTCGCTAACATTTCAATGCATGGACAATTTTGTTAAAACGTCATGCACAGTTTTTACATAAATGCATGTTCACAGCGAGTGGAGGAGTTTAATAAGGTGCAGATGTAGAGTAGCTCATTTGATTGCGTACTACATACAAACCCATTTGTGCCACAGAGGACTGCTGAGATTTTTAGTGTCCGAGATATAAGTGTAACTGGAGTCAGGTTACAGTACCGCAGAATAATAATAATATATATGCTTCTGTATTAGTGTTGATCATGTTTGTATTATTGTGATAAGAGACCTGCTACAGTACGAGGGGTGAGACCTACACCTGCACCCACAGCTTCACCAAAGTTTATTTTCATGTTTAACAGTCGTCTTCTTCCTCCTTCACTCAGCCTAACTTCAAAATGAACATCTCTTAGTCATAAACACCAAGAGGGTTTTGTTTGTTTGCCTTACAGTTCCTTCCTGCGCAAATTATATGGTAACTTGCAAATTGATAGTAAATCAATAAGGCGCTTGTCTTCATCTTGTTTGATGTTTGGGTGACTAACCAAGACTCCACACACGTTCTGTCGCTGCAGAGAGTGCGTCTTGTGAGCAGAGTGAGCAATTTGCAATGTTGTGCACGCCATCCTGTTAGATTGCAAAAATTGAATTATTATTGATGCAAAAGTTCAGCATATGGTAGAAATGCAGGAGGGAGAGGCAATCTGTGGCTTCGTTGGGTCTAGTGATGTTTGTTCAGCGTTGGATGGAGGAAAAAACGGGCGAGATTAAGGATCTGAGCGACTCTGACAAGGGCCAAATAGTGATGGGTAGACGGGCCAGAACTTCTCCAGAGCGGTGGGTCTTTTAGGCGGATCCCAGGACATGGTTAATACCACCAGAAGTGTTGAGGGTCAGTGACGGGGTCATGGACACCCAAGACTCTCTGATGCATGTGGGGAATGAAGGCCAGTCAGACTTGACAGTTTCCACAGCAGAGCTCCTGTAACACAAATTGCTGAAAAAAGTTAATGCTGGCTATCACAGAAATGTGTCCGAACACACGGTGCTTCACAGCTTGCTGCATATAGTACCGAGAAGCAGTAAAGCGGGTCAGAGTGGCCGTGCTGAGCCGTCCAATGGGAGCAGTATCAGAACTGGACCGTGGAACTATGGATGAATCATGATTTCTTTCACATCATGTGGATGGCTGGGCGCAAGTGCATCACTTTCCTGGGGAAGAGTGGCACAAGGGTGCATTATGGGTAAAAAGGCAAGCCGGTAGAAGCAGAGTGATGCTCTGGACTGTATTTTGCCATAAAACCTTGCATCCTATCATTCATGTAAAAGTTGCTTTGACATGTACCATCTACCTAAAAACTGTTCCACCTCAAAACACAACTAAAAGGATCTGCTGCTAATGTTTTGGTCCCTGATACTACCGGACACTACAGGCTACAACAGGAACTATTTTGATGGCATGAGGGAGCAATATTAGACAGGTGCGCTCAGTGTTATAGCTGATTGGTGTATATACTGTACATTTCTGTCTCACACTCCCTGTAGGTCAGATCTTTTTCCTTACACTCAAGCATTTGACCAGAGATCTGGCAGTTTGAGGGTTCACCACAGTTTTTTTTTCACTATTCCCAGGACTGCACTCTTCTGGACTGAGATTGTCACAGCCCCAAGTGCCCTTATCAACACTGCGACAACCCTTGGTGTTAACCTTCCACACTCTCTCCGTTTCTCTCTATTATTACCACTGCTGTGTTCTACATCTTATCTACCATCTATTATCAGAATCCCTGGGTTTCTGTAGCTGTTCGCCAGGCCTCTTATACTCCCTAGTGGAAGCTTCATTCTCCTCTGTCTTGACCACACAGCTCCAGTCTGAACGGCGTTCCTGTGCCCTTGCTGTAGACCCTGGTCAGGGGGCTCAGTGATGTTTCTGCGTATCTGTCAGAAGGATGTAGCTTATGGTAGTTCTGTCCCAGAATCTTTACCCAGAGTAATAATACCCAAACACAATACTCAGACAAAGTGGTTAGTATTCAGACACCATGTGCTACTCAAGTGCTCTTAGTTGTTAGTACCGAGGTGGTAGTAAGTACTAACTTTGTTAACGGTGTTAGTAGTCTGACCCCGGTGTTAGTAGTCTGACCCCGGTGTTAGTAGTCTGACCCCGGTGTTAGTAGTCTGACCCCGGTGTTAGTATTCATACACAGGGAGGAGAACATCGGACACATGCAGCTAAGGACAACGTGTGCTGATTACAGAGATACTAACCTTATTTGAATTAAACATCAATGGCAGGAATAATTGCCAGTGTCAGTAAAATAAAAATCCTCGGGACCCCATGAGTGAGTGCCATGGGGCTGTCTCCTGAGCCGGGTGGTAACTGAGCCTTCTTGTACGTTGTAGGCCATGCAGAGAGAGGGGAAGGACATCAGCATAAAGGAGGTGATGGATCGTTGGACGCTGCAGATGGGTTACCCTGTGGTCACCATCAGCAAGAACGACAGCCTGGACCACGCCATCTCCATCACCCAGGAGCACTTCATCTACGACACTGAGGCAAGATCCACCATCCTGAACTTTTCAACAAAAGGTAGAACGGGACTCCGTTCATATATTAGACCTTATGAGTTAACATCAAAAACAACTTTGATCACTATTTTCTTCCACTTTATTCCCTTTATGTAGTAATTAATCCACTGGTATAGCTACCCAAACTCCAGTCAAGCACAGAATCACAGAGCAGCCCCACCCCCATCACACTTCTACACATCTGATTCAACTCAACAGTTAATTACCCAACAGAATCAGGCTGAAGCATTAAATTTTTCATTGTTGGCGAGCCCGGTGCCCGTGGATTTGATTATGCGATCTGTGCAGTTGGAGAAAATGATTAAGTATTGCTCCACATAGTTGGCGTCCCTCAACCCTTTAACAGTCTTTGCAGAACCTCATCTCTGTTTCCTGGCTGGTTTTAAAATGTGCCGCCATGGCCTTGTGAAAAAGGCCAGTCAGTCTGTGCCTCCTCCCCCTCTGGGGCTTTTATGGTGCGCTTTGATAGTGCTCATCCCAGCCAGAAATAGACATGCAATAGGAGGACAAGAGAGAGAGGGAGCGAAGAAAAAAAAACCTGCGACAGGCATGGGGGTCATGAAAGAATGAAAACGGGAGACCCGTACGAATTTAGCGTTATCTTTTCCGAAAAGCGGGAAATGAGAGGGCGACATGGGACGAAGTGCATGAGAAAAGGCGGTTATAGAGGGAGAGCCACTGCAAATGAAAGTCTACGATGGACCGCGTAGCAGCCTGCATGTACTGGCCCAGCGGTAGTCTCTCTACGGTGGCCTGGGTGGGCCCATCAACAGCCCGAGAGCATGAGGTAGACGGCTCTTGTGGTCAGCCTTTTTACGCCGTCAGAATAGGAAAACGCTGATTTGTTCCCGCTGGACGGTGCTACTCTCACCCCTGTGAAAGATCGATTAGGCTCAGCATTTATATTTGTGTGGTCTGCAGTGACCTTTCACCTGTGGTGCCCTCTGGAATGCTGTGCCACTTGCTGGGGAGGAACGGGCCTGCCACCAGCAGACAGATTCGTTTGTGGCTCTCGTTAAGGTGGCATGAATAATTCAACGCGTTGCCCGGGTCCACTTGGAAAGCCTTCTTTTCTTATTTAGGCCTAAATGCTGCCAGCAACTTGTGACGAACTAGGAATATTAATACGGTCTGTCTGCTGGAGCCTGCATAGCTTTTGTGTTGGGGAGGAACACAAATTCTTAACCGGAGTACCCGCACCTGGGTGTTTCACTGCCATTACATTCACATTGGTCCCTCACAATGAGTTCCACCTCCTTATCTCATTCATTCTCTCTACAGGCCTTTCGATCCCAGTGAAGTTAATGATCGGTGGTGGAGGGGGGGGGGGGGTGGGGGGGGCTGGAACTGTCTGGTTCAGAATAAGCACAGTGTACATTAACTGCACTCTGCCTTGTTTGGCAGCAGACAGAGGGAGGCCTGCAGTTGGCCGCTTGATTTTTAAAAGGCACTTGAGTGAACTGAGCCATGGCTGCTTGGAAGAAGGGGGTTCCCCTCTTAGCCTCCTCTAGGGGTTTGGTCCACATGCCATCTTCACATTCTTCACCATGACGCTCACCCTTGGCTCGTTCATTAGCCTTATGGATGGGTACGTTTCTTTAAAGCTGCTTTGCAACAGTGAGATAATATGCAGTGCAAATAAAATTGGTTCCACTTTGACTGCTTCGACCGGCGGTTCCTGTAGGAGCTCCTCTCCGATTGTCTAGGGGTTCTTCAGTAGATCGGTAAACACTTAGGAACTTGAGTCTTTGTGTCAGTTGTTTGGATCAGAGTTCAATGATGATAAAGTGAAAGCAATCATTACCGAACTGGAGGCATCTATCATGTGATTCTCATGATTACAGCCCTGGTGTTCTCCATATGCACCAAGACTGTGATGCTCTTCATCGATCTGTCCGTTACCAAACCGTGGAATACACAGCCCGAGAACAGAGTGCACGTGTGACAGTTTGAGTGTGTGTTTGTATAAAGGACAGAGGGAGAGGGAGAGAGTGTGTGTTGAGTTACCGTACCTGCATGTGTTTCCATTCTCCAGTCTATAGACAGGACATAGTGTATGAGTGACTGTTCCTTTAACGTTCTTTTAAAGCATGGGTTTGTGGGAAAAGGCTGTTCCAGAGCGGCTGGACAGTCAGTAAGTCTGGTAGTAGGACGGTGCGCCGAGCAGGTGGTCAGGCTTGTCTCTATCTTCCTCTCTCTCTTTTTTCCCTCTCTTTTATCTTCTTTCAAGGCTCTCACACTCCTTCTCCTGCACTCCGAGCTCCTCCGACAACACGCTAGACCTCGGGGAAGGCTCCCGCACACCTCTAAACACACTGCATCACCTCCCACACACCCCCCGCAGAGAGGCTCGGCCGGCCGAGCCGAACCCCCCGAAAAAAAACGATCTGACGGAAATGTCAGCATGTGTAAGGAGCTCGCGCTGTCGAGCGGGTAATAGTGTGGGTCAGGTGGCGTGTGTGTGTGTGTGTGTGTGTGTGTGTGTGTGTTTTCCGCTCTTATTCCGTCTAAGTTATTCAGACCCAGTTTTTGACACATAGAAGCTTCAGATTGAGCTGCACAATGGAAAAATGTCGGAAAGGAACTCCAGGAACAGGCTGATTTATACCACCCTATTGTGTGTGTAACACATGCTATGGTGGTATGGGTTTTTTTTCTTTGTGATATTCTTTTGTAAAGGAGCAATTTCTGTTGCAGTTACTAAATCAATAGTTTTTTTTTCATCCTCCGCACCGTCCACACTTTCATCTCCAGGGAAATAAAATGAATTAGTGAGAAGGTTCTTCCTACAGAGAATGTAGTTTCTGACAGCCTGCAGAGTGGCCACCATTAGTATCGCAGTTACTAAGGGGATTTAGATGAACGGTAGGTTCAGGAGCACCATTTAACACCTTGCTGCTGTCGTAAGCGAATTGGATGGAACAAACACAAGCCACAGGCTACATTTTCCTAGCCAATATAAAGACGGTTGCCAGTTTCCAGCCGTAGAAAATCCCCACACTGCATGGATGAGTGTTTCTTCCTGCTCTACATGTGAGTCATGTCATTAGCTAATTATCAGTGTCCCTCATGAGCTAAATCAGGTGTTTTAGAGCAAAACACGGATCTGTGCCGTACGCCGGGGCCTTCAGGACTGGAGTCGGAAACGATGTCACATCTGACATAAGGCATGCTTAATAAAATAACTGGTAATAAATTAGCATATATCGTATGCATTTCAAAACAGCATAGCTACACTAGTCTTAAATGGACACGAAGTGTCATTTAAATTTGCATGCCGCATTTGAAAACTGCTCGCCGCTGTTAATATCAGTGATTTGACTTGTGTTTTCCTTAGATGAAGTGGCTCTTCGCATTGAATAAAAATTCCTCTCTAGCTGCATATGACATTTTAATATCTGAGCAATTTAGCAATCCTAATTCACTCAATAGCATCAATATGGGAGGAAAGTGAACATAATTAAAAGGAAGAGAGTGTCTCCGCAACCCATTTATAATTCATCAAAGGAAGGTCAGGTGTACATATCACAACCTCTGATACAAATCGCACTAGACTGCAGCTTAATTAGAGCTGCATTCCTAGACGTGCTTTTTAACCGGTAGCTTTCCAAAATGACGTCCCTCGTTTACGGGCTCAGGCATGTGTGTGACTGTCGGTCCCCCACCGTGTCGATTTCCCGCAAAGACGATCGCGATCTCCATGGTGAAAATAAACACCTAAATCAAATTAGAGGTTCAAGGCGCAAATTGATTTGCTCGTCACCCGCAGAGCTACGTGGACTGTACCGGGGGGCGAGGCAATTACTCCCCTTAATTACGTTAGCCACACCCCCAACCCCTCCCACCCGACGTCCCCTCACCCCCCCCCCCCATGAATGTGAGATGGCTCAGAGCGTATCTCATTGTGTTCGAGTGTCTGTCAGACCACACCAGGTGCTGTTATTGAAGCACTATTGCGTTGCGCTCCAGTGCGATTAGTGAGATTGATATTCGTGGGGGAGTTTTAGGGTCAGCTAGATTTAACTGGCAGCTGGTTCCTCACAACCGCGTTCCACCAATGCATTGCACCACGGACCTATGGAGTTATTCGGCTCCACGCGGCGATGTTTTGCCTTGAGCCAAAGTTTTTTTTAAAGAACATTTAATCACTTATTTTACATCTATTGGTTACTGCACAAATAGCCTGCAGACCGAGAATTGCACCTAGCCAGGCTGGGTAATAAAATGACTGTGACATCTGGACGTGGGACAATTTCATTGTGAGGCTGAATAGTAAGAACCCAGTCGGTTGCTGGCGAGGCAGAAGTCCCGCCTCCTGACACATGTCCAAGCGTTTGATTTGCTAAAAGAAAGGAGAGATGTCTGGCTGTTCACTGATCTGTGGGCAGCTGTAATATGCTGTGATTAAAGGGTATTTGGGTCTTACCTTCCCCCACCCTTATTATTCCACACCCAACTGACACGGAGATGGATCAGAACAAGCCTGCACATGTGCAGGGAAAGCCAAGCAAAGGCCACAGAGGTTAGCACCACTCTCTGCTCAGAGAGAGAGAGAGAGAGAGAGAGAGAGGGAGGAGGGGAGAGAGAACGAAATCCTCTCAGCAAGGCAGACGTCTTGGCTCAGTTCTGCGGACCTCACCAATATTTTAGTTCTGGGGGAAGTGAGCTTGTGTGTGCGGGTGCAGACGCTATGGGGGTGTGCACTGTGGAATACGGAAAGGTGTTTCTTTTTGTTTTTTCGTCCTAAATTGTGGATTTGTAACGTGCCTCGTCCTCAAGGTCACAGCGAGGTCTTTCTTTTCCTGTTCTCTCCTGCTCTGGTGAGTCGGCAGACTCCTGCAGAGGCTCGGACAGCAGGCTTCCTTAAGTCCTGCCAGGGGTGGCCCTGCAGTGCGCCCTGCGGAGGTGTAGCCCCGCTTGGGTAGGAGACTAACTGGACATGGTGTGATTGGGTGGGTAAGATGGCAGGCGTCCCAGTCTCTCCGCTGAAACACTATATGCAGAGTGTGGTTGTCTGCAAGGTCACGACATGCAGAGAAGCCCCATAGAAAGCAGTTTAGAAAATTGCTTTCACCCATCCATATGGTTTGAGACTAACAGTAAAGGAGCGAAATTAGCTCTGAGTAACATTGAGCGAGAAAAGCTAATAAAATAGCCTTATAAATCAATTAAAATCCGAGAGCTACGAATGTCCTTCAGTAGAATCTGTACACCCTCCATTTAAAGATTTATAACATAATCAAAGCCTACAGGCTAGAACCAACCTTGGCCAGGTGTACAAGAGGGCATATTTTTGCTCACTTTCTGAGAGAGTGGATGTGCCCCCCACCCGTGACCCTTCAGTAAGGTGCTGACCAATCAGGACATCTGCTCGCCAGGT
>NW_027507221.1:0-71067 GCF_052324685.1 Brachyhypopomus gauderio | reverse complement strand
TATATATTTACAGAGGATATTAGTAGCGGTAGTATTAGACTTTCTGGGTGCACCACAGAGCTGCTGCCTCATTCTTGCTCTGTTAATTAACATAATAAAGGGTGATGTTTGGTCCTGCTGATTGCCGGCAAGACAGAGGGGAAGGAGGGGTGATGTCCTGACGATTAGGATACAGAAATATCTGTATTTCTCTTTCTTTAATTCCCAGGAGAGTCTGGGACCCGACGGCGTTCAAGGCCATCATCGCGTGGTCGACGTGGCTGACGGTCCGGTGGAGCTGCGTCACCAGGCTTTTGTGACATAGCAGAGGGTGGACGGCATCGTTGCTCTCCGGGACAAACTGCCAGAGAGCGACAAAGGCGGGGCTTTCTGCCCGCCATGTCACAGACACCGACTGGTGAAGGGACGGTTCAAAAGCAGCCATTCGTAGACCTCTGTTGTCGCTGGGACACAGAGTCTGAAGCGGTAGGCAAACCTTCAGTAATCCAGTAGCTTCAGGATTTTCTAGGTTGGCTTGTACAGTGACAATAGTTCTCTAGCCCATGATACACTGGATGTTGTTTTGCCATTCTGGAGTATGGCAAGGATTAAAACACTAGACCAAATGCAGTCAATCACTTCATGATCCTCCATGAGAAATACAGGAAAATAGTCAAAAACAAGAGAAGAGACAACACAACAGAGGAAGAGAAAGGAACTGCAATGAGTGATTGACTGCATTTGGTCTAGTAAGTGTTTTAATCCTTGCCATACTCCAGAATGGCGATACACCTGGCGATTAGTAGGAAGTTGACAGCCACTGATGCTGGAGCTGGGCTGCCCAATGAGATACACATGACTGGAACACCTTGTGGCAGGAGATTTCTCCACCTTTCTTCTCTTCTCTGTTGGTTCGTCCTGTTCACTTGTATCGCTGACCACTTTCCCGCTGTGCAGATGTCTTACAGATGCCACGATCTCAGCAGTTCACAATCTTAAATTAAGATATAAAGCTTAGTTGGTTCAAACCTATTTCTCAATGTAATGTGTGATCATTGTGATATATGTACAATAGAGTAACATTTTTGAGATAGTCATGTACAGTGTTGCGATAACGGCGTCATTTTGTCAGTAACGGGATAATATAATTAATTACTTTTCCTGTCGTTACAACGCCGTTGACGTTACTGGTCATTAAAAGCGGTGCGTTACTATATATTGATATACTAACAGTAATGCGAGCGGACCACTGCCCAGGCTAGTGAGGAGTAACAGATCTCGATAGGTCACAGTCCTCGGTGTAACACCTGTTTAACTTAACAAGGCTAAGGCAGCGTTATGGTAGCCAATCCGAGCCAGTGTTTTTACACGCGCGCCAAAGCACACCAGTGACACGACAAAAACGGAGAAGAGACAGAAATAGCGAGTCAGAAGCAAGCCGAAGAAAAATTATCATTTTTCAAGGTGGCGATATAAACATTATTTAAGAAAATACTTGAAGTTCCTGAATGTTTACCAGACTGGGTATTTGATTTATTTAAGAATAGAGGTTTTATTCTTAAGTTTACTTCTGTTCTGAACAATCCAGTTGTTTCAGGTTGAGAGAATTTAATTTAATTTGATAGATGTCAATGTAAATATGTAAATAGATGTAGTTTGGCCTTTGAATAATCTGTTACATATTTACCACATCACATATCTTTCTTCTCCGAGGTTCACTTGGGGAGTAACACTGCAGTTGGAGCCTACAATTCCAGTATCATCGCTCCGACATGGAATGAAAACCTGGCGTTCATCATAAGACATTTACATTGACAATATCAGCACCCAGAACTTTCATTCTAGTTACCTTATACTTAGCCTGATTGTGTGATTTATTTGTAACTTGTGTATTAGTCTGTATAATTTGTTTTTGTGTAATTTGTGTGTTAACGGGCCGCCCAATGGACGATGGGTTCCCTTTTGAGTCTTGGTCCTCCCAAGGTTTCTTCCTATTCCCCACCATCTAGGGAGTTTTTCCTTGCCACTGTCGCCTTTGGCTTGCTCATAAGGGATTTGGACCCATAGTATTGTTAACTTTGTAAATACTGTAAAGCGCTTTGTGACAACATATGTTGTGAAAAGCGCTATACAAATATATTTGATATTTGATTTAAATGCACTTTATATAGTGTAACTGTTTACTTTTGCTTTTTATTATTATTATTATTTACAAAGATTTGGGGTTTTAAAGGATTTTATCCTGCACTGGTCTGTTGATGTGCAATAAATACTCATTTCAACTGACTGTGAGTACTGCTTTTTCAAAAAATCCTTATTCATTGGCATATAACTTTTTTTTAACTGTAATGCAAATAGTTACTTTCCCTGGTAACGAGTTACTTGTATTATAGAGTAATTCAGTTACTAACTCAGTTACGTTTTTGAACAAGTAGTGAGTAACTATAACTAATTACTTTTTTAAAGTAACGTTCCCAACACTGGTCATGTATCATACGATGTCATCCTTTCCAAGCATCAAAAATATGTATGTTTTTGCATTAAATATAGTTGAAATGTACATAGTGTCTATGTGTTTTATACCAGATAAATGAAAATGTTATTACCTATCGTTTGGTACCAATTTCAAAGCCATAGCATCAATCTCTGGGAATGTAGTTTTAACACTAGGAGTCCCAGCATTTTCATTCCACACTTTTTCCACCTGGTCTCCACCAGGGGGCAGTTCTGGGGATATTTGCATTCCATTAGGCCACCCTTTGTTATGTACATGCAGCCACTTATAGGTAGACGGGTGAGGGGGGGGGTGATGGTGTGAACCATCAGTTCATTGTTCTGCTGGATGTGTTTAAAATTTAAAAAACGCTATTGGCTGCTAGAACGCGCTAAATGACGTCATCTCCGCACATACAGGTATGTTTGTGTTTTTGAACCTAAGGTTGTGGGGGAGGGTGAAAAAGAAAAGCGTTTGAGTGTGTCTTTGAGCTGATTAATTATTTCTTTTTTTCCATATAGTACTGTACTGCCACCTAGTGGTTCATGCTCGTATCTCGAGCGTGCACTCGGGTGTCGAACAGAAATTTTGCTCGTCTCGGTGCTCGTATCTTGGATCGCTCGTATATAGAGCAGCTCGTATCTCGAGGTACCACTGTAATAATAATCTTTATTTGTATAGCACCTTTCATACATACATGCAACTCAAAGTGCTAAAAACTACTGAAAATAAGGTAAAAAAAAAATTACTTGTCTCTCCCCCTCATTTCTAACCACATTTTAGGCTGTTATAGTTGGTGATTGTGTAAGGCACCTCTTCCTGTACTATTTACTGTATTTTAGACATTGAGGGCTTTTGAGGGGACGGTGTGGATGAACACTGACCAGTGGCTGACCATGAACCAGGGTTCCCACGGGTCCTTGAAATCCTTGAAAGTTTGTGAATCTGAAAAAATAAGTTCAAGGCCCTGGAAAGTTTTTGAAAACAGGCATAAAAGACAGCCGTCCTTGACGGTCCTTGATCTCATTATATGGCTTTGCTCCTCTGTTTTATGTATGTACTGTATGTGTATATGCATATGTGTATTATTGTTATTATTATTATTATTTGTCTACTGTCAACATGTCATTATTTTGCACAGGGCTTATGCTGACTTTTACTTGGCAAAGTTTGGTCATTCTCCTGTAGAGAAATTTGTTTGTTTGTTCAGCACCGAAAGCAAGTGTTTCCTGTAGGTAGTTGTTGATCCTTCAACAACTATAGCCATTTTACGTGAATGTCGTCATCTCAGATGTGCATCGCTAAATTGCCAGTCATGTTGAGTGTGAGTGAAGTTTTCGTAGAATCAGCGCTTAATGTCATGCACAAAAAATTTCAGGATGCATGGCTTGAAATGACATTCAGTCTTTTGAATTTGCGTTGTATTAACATCGTTTTTTGATAACATATTCAGGGGTAAGAGTAGGTAAATGCTGGCAGGTGCAGTCCTTGAATTTGAGGAAGTTGGTCCTGGAAAGTCATTGAAAGGTCCTTGAATTTTATGTTAACCAAGGTGTGGGAACCCTGTACCTTTAACCTGCACTTGTGATTCTCATGTGTCCACCCCACCTTCTCCCCCTCCTGTTCACTTTTTGTTACCCCCCACCCCACACAGAGGGCAGTCAGCAAAAAGGCCAAATGCTTCCTGGGCCACATGGTTGCCCGGAAGAACAAGAAGATGGCCTTCCGACAAAAGTCCAAGACCTGCCACAACCTCACAGTGCTCTGAGAGAGCCGGACTCTGTCGGCCTCCTCCTAGGCTGCTAAGACCACAAGCTGTGTTTTCAACACTAACCCCACGGACTAGACAACTGAACAGGCATATATTTGTATATTTTATATTGTAAAAACAGAACATGAGGGATTATGGGAGCCTAAACTGATGATGAAAAGTCGATGTTGACAGACTTGCATGTGTGACGGGCAGGGTGAGTGAAACAAAAAGGAAACGATCACGCCAAGTCTTAGGGAAAATGTATGGTTTAATAGAATAAGTGCGTAAACCAAAAACCCGTGACTTGTTCAAAATTAAGGGTATAATAACCAGCGGTCAACTGGTACAAAGACAAGACATACATAGACAAACAAACGACCCTCAGGTGAGACGGATCGCGGGCTCCGCCCACCTGAGGGACAAACACCACAACAACAACAAAAACACGACTGTGAGACGGATCACGGGCTCCGCCCACCTGAGGGACAAACACCACAACAACAACAAAAACACGACTGTGAGACGGATCACGGGCTCCGCCAACTTGAGGGACAAACACCACAACAACAACAACAACAAGACTGTGAGACGGATCGCGGGCTCCGCCCACCTGAGGGACAAACACCACAACAACAACAACAACATGAAGACACAGGAACAGGCTAGAGGTGAGTTGCAAGATCTCCTGACAGGACTCGTTGAGAGTTCCTTTCAAAGTTCCTTCTGCAAAAAAAAAGATTTTTTTTCAACACGCCCTTATTAAATATTAAATGGTAATAACAGGTTAATATTTTTCAGCTGATTTCTGTAAATGTAAGAGTCTCTCTTATTTATATTACTAGCTATTGAACAGGTTGATGTCAGTAAATTAGCAAACGTGTAATCAGCATAGGATTCTGTATGAATGTCTCTTGGTCACCTACATGCAGGGTGCAAGAGACCTCAGTCTTGTCCAAGGGAGCCTGTGAGGGTTCCTGACAGATGTCGAGAACACATATTTCATAGTTCCTTCTGCAAAACAATTTTTTTCAAGAAGCCCTTATTAAATATTGTGTGGTAATAACAGGTGAATATTTTTCAGCTGATCTGTGTTAATGTAAACTTCAGTAAATTAGCAAATGTGTTTTTTGTATGAATGTTTCTTGATCACCTAGAGGTGGAAGATGAGAAGAAAAGTCCAGAACAGGTGTTTCTGCAACAACAAAATTTTTTTTTTCAACATACTCTAATTTTACATGAGAATGTCAGATGAATGTTTTTAATTTGAGCTGTTTTTATGCTTGTTTTTCTGGTATTGACATTAATAGGGGTTTTACCAGGGTGATGTGATCAGTATCACAGTACAGCCCCTGACCCATAATAATAATAATAATAATAATAATAATTTCCACTTATATAGCGCCTTTCAAAGTACCCAAGGATGCTTTACAGAGAAATACAAAAAAGAACAAAGACAAGAACAAAACAGACAAAAATAACAACAAAAATAGAAAGAAAAGAGAAATCCTATAGAACAGACCTATTTTCTGTTTCTTTTTCTCTTATTTTTCACTTAATGGCTCTAGCAATAAACTCCAAAGTTACGTAACGCTACCTAGGAGTAACTGTGTTTGTTTCCTGTGAATTCTGATTATTGCAATTTATTAATGATTTTCAAAAGGAAAAGACTTCCAGTACTGCTACAAGCATAAAGATACACAGTGAATAAACCATTTACATGAATCGTACTGATGCTGATGTGTTAATGTAAACTTCTATGGTATTGATATTAATAAGTATTGAACAAGTTGATGTCAGTAAATTAGCAAATGTGTTTTCAGTATGGGATTTTGTATGAATGTCTCTTGATCACCTAGAGGTGGAAGGTCAGAAGAATAGTCCTGGAGAAAGTGGAAGAGATCATCGATCATCTTATCCAGATCATCGGTCACAGGAGCTTCTGCAACAACAAAAAAAAATTTCTTCAACATACACTAATCAATTTTACATGAGAATGTCAGATGAATGTTTTTCAGTTGAGCTGTGTTGATGCTTGTTTTTCTGGTATTGACATTAATAGAGGTTTTACCAGGGTGATGTGATCAGTATCACAGTACAGCCCCTGACCCATAATAATGAACTCCAAAGTTACTTAACGCTACCTAGGAGTAACATGTAACTGTGTTTGTTTCCTGTGAATTCTAATTATTGCAATTTATTAATGATTTTCTAAAGGGAAAGACTTTCAGTACTGCTACAAGCATAAAGATACACAGTGAATAAACCATTTACATGAACCTTACTGATACTGAGCTTTACTGAACTGTGTTCAAAGAAAAATACCTTAAATAAGTCCCTATACATGCCACAAAATAAGTTGTTAACATTGTACTCATTCACTCACTCAAGGGAATGATGTTTTCTGTCTCCTCTTTTGCTTTTCTTTTAGCTTTTAGTTTGATTTCTCTTCTGGACTCCTTGTTCATGTCTGTGTCTGTTGACTCGTCCTGGATTCCCCCTGCACACCAACACCAGAGACACTTCATTTTGGCAAACATGGTCAGTTGCGTCACACTACACAATCTGATCTGAAATTATAGTGTACATGGAATGATCCTCATATGTGTCATTATTATGACATCAGGGCAGTGTAAGAAGTGTTATGTTCCACATTCTAATCCAATTCAATCCAATTCAATGGCGCTTTATTGGCATGACAAATATGTACATTTGTATTGCCAAAGCATAAGGTACATACAATGGTAAAATATAATAAAATAACATTGTAAAGTAGAATAATAATAAAGTAAAATAATGGCTATATTGTCATTACAATTACATTATCCACCACTGCTTCCATAACAGTTTATAATAATAGTTATGATAATAATTGTGACGGGCGGGGGTGAGCAACTAAAAGGAAGCGATCACGCCAAGTCTCAGGGAAAACTGATGGTTTAATAGAAAGTGTGCAAACCTAAAACCCGTGCAATATCTCCAAATTAAGGATATAATGAGCAGCGGTCAACTGGTACAAAGACAAGACATATATAGGCAAACAAACGACCCTCAGGTGAGACGGATCACGGGCTCTGCATACCTGAGGGACGCACATGACGTCACCAAACAACAACAACAACAACAACAGCCGCTGTGGACAGAGGCGGCCGGTAGAGGGCCGCCTCACCGTGACAGACCCCCCCCACCAAGCCGCACTCCCCTCCACTGGGTGTGTGGCACACAGCGGCTGCACACAAAACACGAAGGGGCAGGAAGGCAGGGACAGGCATGGACACCTCCTGAGTCCGGGAGCTGAAACACAAAAACACTCATTACTCAGCTCGCCTCCCCGGGCGGGACCCTGGACCGACCGGGCCGTTAACACAAAACCACGCCCCAGTCGGTCACAGGGCCCTCACGCCCTAACCGGCCTTCAGCCGGTGAGCCCCACAGGTGTGAGGACGAGGGGCTACAGCTCCTCTCTTGTCCCTCGTGTATGTGTGTGTGTGTGCAGGCTACCTCTCCAAGGCGTGGCTACTTCACCTCCTGGACCTACCTCCTCCCAGAGCTGACCCCTGCCTTCTGCTAGGGGTCACCCCAGCCTCCTGGGAAGCCAACCCCTCCCGGGGCCTCTCCTCGCAAGGTGGACGCCCAGAGCACCCCCAACGCGGGCTAGGGAGCAGCCCCAAGGGCCTCCTGGTCACCCCGGGCAGGAGGGAGGATCTCCCTCCTCAGCAGGAGCTTTTCAGACCGGAGCCCCATGGTCCCCAAACATCCGGGGGCCCCAGCCCTCTAGGGAGGGGCTCTTCATGACCGGGCTCCGGTCACCCCACAACACAAGAGGGCTCCTGCCAGGTGGAGACCCCCACAAGGTCCAGGAACACCGCCAAGGAGAAGCACCTGCACAGAGAACAGCACGCGCACACACACACACACACACACACACACACACACACACCACAAACGCGCCCTACCCTATTCAGGGCCTCCTTCAGGAGCGACGCCCTCCATGCCACACCCCATGGCACGGGACCACAGCCGGTCCCCCCCAAACACACATTCACGGGGAGGAGCATGCGTGGAATTACACGCAAACAGTTGACAACACGCTAGGACACAACACACATGCAAAGACTAGACAAGCAAACAAAAACGGTGCACAAACAGACAGACGGGACCTACACATGCGCACTCGACATAAACACACAGTGACGCGCGCCGCTCAGAGTCGCAGTCGCTCCCCACATTTAACACAAGACACACGGGGAGCGAGGCGACAGTGACGAGCGGCGACCGCGTCACACACAAAACATGTAACATTAAACATAACGAGCACGCACACTGATCCACACATTCGTCGACATGAACACACGTTTTAACCAACACAAAACATGAAGAGCCTTTCCAGGGAAGACGCCCTGGTCCTCGCCGTGCCACAAACACAGACACGGCGGAGCTCTTCAAACAAACTAACAAACAACAGACAGGAAGAGTTTTCCCAGGGCAGACAGCCCTGGTCCACGCCGTGCCACAAACACAACACAAAAGCAAGGCGGAACTCTTCACAAAACACCACGCAGACAAACACTTACCACGAGACATGACCACGAACGAAGGAGAAAGAAAAAGAGACTCGGCGGCTTCCGAAGGGTGGCTGGTCATTCTGTGACGGGCGGGGGTGAGCAACTAAAAGGAAGCGATCACACCAAGTCTCAGGGAAAAAGGATGGTTTAATAGAAAGTGTGCAAACCTAAAACCCGTGCAATATCCCCAAATTAAGGATATAATGACCAGCGGTCATCTGGTACAAAGACAAGACATATATAGGCAAACAAACGACCCTCAGGTGAGACGGATCACGGGCTCTGCCCACCTGAGGGACGCACATGACGTCACCAAACAACAGCAACAACAACAGCCGCTGTGGACAGAGGCGGCCGGTAGAGGGCCGCCTCACCGTGACAATAATAGTAGTAAAAGTATTAATAGTAACCATAATAATAATACACCACTGCTTCCATAACTGACATTTATAATTATAGTTATGATAATAATAGTAGTACTCTACAAAACTACAACAAAATCTACAAACTACAACAGAATGTGATTTGTGAATTTAGCAGTATGTAATTGCAATGTGAAAAAAACACAGCTTCTTAATGCACTTTGCCTTTTATTTTAACATAATTTAAATTCTCTACATTCAAATAGTGCCTTCTTTGTAAAAAAAAAAAAACAAACAAAAAAACAACACAACCCTTTGACTGAAAATAGTGCAATAAAAGAACAAGGCATTCAGACTTGGAAATGTTGACATGAAACTAGTCACAACATAACAGTTCCGATAATGAAACAACAGGAACAATCCAGACAAACTTCAAGTCAAGTGGCTTTTTATTGTCATTACATCAGAGTGCAGGTACACAGTGTGACGAAATTTCGTTCCTCCGCAACCATGGTGTAACACAAATTGACAGTACAACAGACAACATAAAGTGCGGCAGGGTAGCAATTCAAGACTGTGCAAAATGTGCAGCATAGGGCAATCTCACAGCAAAACATTACAATAAATACAACAGGCCAGAGACAATTGAGACATGATGGTGTAAAGAGCTGGTACAGTGCAATGTGGTCTAAGTGGTGTCTGAGATGAGTGATATACTGTATCATATGGAACATACATGAACACAGTGGTTCTGAGGTAGTTAATAGGTCCTGTGGGAGAGCAGCAACTATTTCTGGTGGGGGGTTCAGTGCAGTCTTTTTGTGCGTGTGTGGGGTCAGATCAGTGTTGGTGTGTGTCAGTTCTGTGTCTGGGAGTTGAGGAGCCTGACTGCCTGGTGAACAAAGCTATTACAGAGTCTGGAGGTGGAGGCTCGGATGCTCCTGTATCTTTTGCCGGACGGCATCAGAGTGAAGAGACCGTGTGATGGGTGGGTTGGGTCTTCCACAATGCTGGTGACTTTGCGGATGCAGCGTGTGGTGTAGATGTCACTGATGGAGGGGAGAGAGACACCAATGATCTTCTCGGCTATCCTCACTATCCGCTGTAGGGTCTTGGGCTCCGAGATGTTGCAGCTCCTGAACCAGACGGTAATGCAGGCGCTCAGGATGCTCTCTACAGTCCCTCTGTAGAACATGGTGAGGATGGGAGGTGGAAGGTGTGCTTTCCTCAGTCTACAGGAAGTAGAGACGCTGCTGGGCTTTGTTATGGAGCTTGTGTTGAGGGACCAGGTGAGGTGCGTGAATAACAGCAATTCAGACTTTCTACCCTGTAAGAGAGAGAGAGAAAAGTTGTGAGGGAAAAAGAATTAAAGCAATGAGACAAGCTGGTGTCTTTGTGTGTGTGTGTGTGTGTGTGTGTGTGTGTGTGTGTGTGTGTGTGTGTGTGTGTGCAATGGGACTGAATAATCTCACCATTTTAAATGAAGTCCCAGTGAAAGTCCATCAGTCTTCTCAGCAGAGTGGATACATGTGGGTTGACTGTTGTCATCTTTTTGCTGGTGGCTTTGCCAGTTTTTTTGGACAAGTCTTTGCCCCGTCCAGCCTTGGTGCCTCACTCAGGGTTTATACCAATGAAGCGCCTGAAAAATAATAGTGTCTCTTCAGACAGTGTAAAACTCAATTTGTGTAACTCACTTACATTAACAACACAACAAAAAGCAGAAAATGTTTTGTTCACAATAGTATACCATTAAAGAGATAAGAAACACATGTTTTAGTGAAAATACCTAACCTTTGGATGAATTCAAGAGTGCATGAGGCCTCTTCTTGGTATTCGAGATTGAAGATGTAGAAGATAGAAAATAAGGCAGCAAGCCCTGTCAAGAAGGTGGGTTGCATCCCCTCACATATTACATGGCCCTCAAGGCTGACCATCCAGCGCTGAATACAGTGTCCTGCTGTTCCACCTGAAACATGACAAAAAAATTCCTGTCAAATTCTTTTGAAATACAGCAAATTACAACCTTGTGTGTGAACCCTTGATAAATTGACACATGACATACATACACACACACAACACACACATGTGTAGAGTGTATTTTTTCAATGGAAACTTAGATCTGCATGAAGAACTAGTCCTGTGGTGTTCTCTGAGAAATGAGCCATCAGAAGCTGGGTGACATTTTCGAAAGGTCCTTTTGCAATTAGGGATACAACACTGCAGTTTTAAATTGTGCATATTTCTGTGAATTTTCACGTGTCTCACATAGGCAACTGAGCAGTTACACTGATATGCACATATCTGACAAGAAAACATAATTGCAAACTTGACTGTTATGATTCAATAAATGTACTTACTAAAATAAATGAAAGTACTTAATGTGATCAGTAGCGCAGCATCAAATACTCTTGAGTACCTGTAATGTCAAAGAAATATGTCACACTCACCAAACATTGAATAGGTCAAATAATACTGCTATGGGCTGCCATAGATTCATTAATTAATGGCAAACATGGTAACACCAATGGTAATTTATATTAAACCACAATAGAAAAACAGTCTTACACTGACTAAAAAAATAGTGAGTTACAGTAAAGGAAATCTTCTTCAGCACTCAATTTCTGAACTAAAATTTAAAATCTGGAATACCACCCAATAATCAGCAGGAAAAGAAGTCTAATGTTATGTTGTGCGGTGTATTTACATCAATAAGCATCATTACACTTCACAAATTCACTAATAAAATTATGTTTTTTTCTGTTTGCAGACACTAGAAAAAGACCTGCAGTCCAGAAGATTGAGGTCCAATAGAATGTTCCTGCTTGAAAACCCCACTTTTGACCTGAAAATGAAAAGGCTCAGAGATGGAAACATTTCTGTCTTTGAAGAAAACCAGGTAAATATTTGTATTAAAACATGGGTAAAGTCCAAAGACATGTTTAGATATTAGCCTGACATATTGTTTTTCTTTGTCCTGGTCTTGGATACTTTGGATACCTGTCTTGCACATAGTTTACCCGGCTACAAGTACACCTACTTTATCAACAAGCCCTTTAAAACACTTGAAGGTCCATGTTTTAAACCAGGAACATGTTCATGGACCAAGGTGTAAAATAGTGAGCTAATTAAATACTCTTATTATACGCTATTATAATACACTATTTTGTCATTTTAGTAGAGCTTACCTTTTTTTAAGAGCTCCAGCAATTTAATTACTGAATTTTGTGCTTATTTCATATTTTTTTTAGACTGAAGCCATCATTGAGAAGACTTTTGCAGTCCTAAAATATGACCGATCAAGTTTAAAAAGAACATCCTTCGTTTCAGAGGTCATGACACCAGAGGTAAGAACTTTTTATATATTTATTAAAACATCTTTTATTTTTATTAACATTAAATCTGAACAATCTGCTGTTTTTTTCTGATTATTTTTTGACGCCAGCGATCCTACCGGGCAATAAATAAGGGGCTCCGTCTCATCTCTGATCATAACCGAACCGCACTGTAGAAGAGAAACGAAAGGAGCTATACCAAACGGATTTTTCTTGACCATTGGAGTTCAGACGTTGGAAAGAAGACATTGGACAAATATACATCTAAGTTTATATATTTTAAATAGGCAGGTTTGGCATGTTTATCTGTAAAAAACTGCTATGTTTATAGATATTGGCAGCTGGGATATGTCAGAACAGAAACAATAAATAAGTGTATTTAATGTAGGCTAATATGGGCTGTCTACTTAGTGGGACAAACAATATTAACAAACTGCTTATATTATAATCATGACTTTGAACAAAGGAGACAAGTTGCGGAACATGGATAAAAGGAGAGGAAGTATACCCTTTCCTCCCTTCAACCTGCAGAGTTTACACCGGAGGAGCATACCAGTGGACCACCGCGAGTTCTGCTCCACCATGCCCTCAGTGCAGAGCGCCGAGCTCTCCACACTCACGCGCTGCACCTCCTACGGTCCCGGGGAGCAGCACCGTGACAGCTGCGTGTCTGATTCATCCGACTCTGTCATCTCCTCCGGGAGCGACTCCCATGGACACACCTACAAGGTTGTGCTTCTTGGCGAGCTCAACGTAGGGAAGTCGAGTCTGGCGAGGATATTTGGTGGAGTTGAGGACAGTCACGACTCAGAGGAGACAGGTAAAGTCTTGGTGCCAATGTGGGCACTTTTGTTGTTGCGAGATAATGCTTGCTTTTTAGTAGAACATGTTCCAAGGACATGGGATTAAGCTAATTCAAGGACCTCACAATCTGGTCTGACTAACAGACAGTGTAATGGGTCATATGGGAGAGCAGGTAAAGGTGTATTGATTTCTGCTATTTCCAGCCAGCCACAGCTGCACCCATTACTCAAATAGAGCTTAGGTAGTTGTAGTCAAACACCAGGCAGAGTGGGTGTAAAAGATTAATACACTGGCTCTAAAGGAAAACTCCACGGTCAGGGCTCAGATTGATGGATGATTTGTCAAAATCCTACTGTCTAGATACTGGGATAGGTGACTCTGGTACTGTGATAAGAGATGCTGAGTACTTCAGAATAAATGTTCTTATTTCTTACTTCCTTCTTCCCATCAGGAAACACATATGATAGGTCAATCATCGTCAACGAAGAAGAGACAAATCTGCTTTTGTAGGACATATGGGAACAGGTGAGCGAGTCACTCGCTGATAACAACCACCTAAAACCACAGGATTGGTGATACGCCACAGAGCGTTCTGCGCCTTTTGTATTAACCGGGTGCCATTCCACAGGATAACAGCCAGTGGCTGAAGGATCAGTGCATGTGGATGGGCGACGCCTACATCATTGTAAACTCGGTGACGGACAAGTCCAGCTTTGAGAAGGCTTCGGAGCTGCGCATACAGCTTCGCTGGGCGCACCAGTCGGAAAACATCCCCGTCATCCTGGTGGGAAACAAGAGTGACCTGGGGCGCTCCAGAGAATTGTCAGTAGACGGTTAGTTGCGCATCATCTTTTCCAGGGGGCTCGCTCCTTAAACCATGTGATTGAGAAGATAGGCCCCCATGTCCCCCCCTCCCTAGGCAGCTGAGGTGAAAGCTGCAAGCGTTTAGCCGCCGCTAGCTGACTGATGCATGGTAGACTCGGCAAAATAAACACGGCCACTGCTTCTTCCCGGAGATTAGCCCCTGATGACAAACCAAAGTCCCTCAAGTCCCGCAGAGCTACCTTCAGGGTTCCCACGGGTCCTTGAAGTCCTTGAAAGTTTGTGAATCTGAAAAAATAAGTTCAAGGCCCTGGAAAGTTTTTGAAAACAGGCATAAAAGACAGCCGTCCTTGACGGTCCTTGATCTCATTATATGGCTTTGCTCCTCTGTTTTATGTATGTACTGTATGTGTATATGCACATGTGTATTATTGTTATTATTATTATTATTTGTCTACTGTCAACATGTCATTATTTTGCACAGGGCTTATGCTGACTTTTACTTGGCAAAGTTTGGTCATTCTCCTGTAGAGAAATTTGTTTGTTTGTTCAGCACCGAAAGCAAGTGTTTCCTGTAGGTAGTTGTTGATCCTTCAACAACTATAGCCATTTTACGTGAATGTCGTCATCTCAGATGTGCATCGCTAACTTGCCAGTCATGTTGAGTGTGAGTGAAGTTTTCGTAGAATCAGCGCTTAATGTCATGCACAAAAAATTTCAGGATGCATGGCTTGAAATGACATTCAGTCTTTTGAATTTGCGTTGTATTAACATCGTTTTTTGATAACATATTCAGGGGTAAGAGTAGGTAAATGCTGGCAGGTGCAGTCCTTGAATTTGAGGAAGTTGGTCCTGGAAAGTCATTGAAAGGTCCTTGAATTTTATGTTAACCAAGGTGTGGGAACCCTGATGAACACTGAACACTGACCCTCTTTTCTCGCCTCGCCACCTAACCCCAATTATTTTTATTACTACTGTACTGTATTTTACAGAATTGTTTTCTTTTGATTCTTACATAAAAATAAAAGTTGTCCTCCAAAGATTAGTGTTAATGAAAAAGTAGTTTTTTGAACAGGTCTAGTGAGCCAAACGCCCCACCTGCCCTGTAGTAAATAGTTGTACATAATAAAAAAAATGTAAATATCAAATCAAATCCAATGAAATATATTTTGGTTTTCCACAACACATGTTGTCACAAAGCAGCTTTACAGGATTTACAAGTTTTAAATATGTTGTTATATGTTTATTATGTGTGTATAGTTGTACTTGTAGTGAAGGAGCACTGTTTGATAATAATAAAAAATGATCAAATCCTCTTGGGGCGGACATTTAATCCTTTATAAGGTAAAGATACATTGATAATTCAATTGAATAAAAAATATACTATTAGTTTATATTAATAATCAAATGAAGGAAATGATAATATATGAAAGATTTGACTTGACTCTCAGCCGACAATTAGCTGGATGCTAACGTTATATAGGAAATCCCATAGGAATGCTATCGGAAATTAGCATTATCATGGCGGTGCAAATTGGCTTTCTAAAACAGCAAAGAGCGAGCAGGCTGTTTGTCTAATGTAAAGCATTAGTAGTAATGAAGAAAAGGTTTTCCTGTAGCGTTGGCTTGGTTCGGGCCAGTCCCCCCTCAACCGATGCATACCGGCTATTAGCCAGGATCAGGAGGTCACAGTGGGGTTTGAACCCTGCACTGAGTGGCCTGTCGCCCAACACCTTATCCACTGACCTACAGGACAACCAATTGGCTATGTGCGTTAGAGGTGGTTACGTATTTCCGCTTTGGGTTATACCGGCAGACCTACTTCCCGTCTAGCGTTTACCGGGTAATTCCACTGTGTCTGTGAGGAGTTTTTCGCTAAATAAAAATGAATGTCGGCGCGAGCGTTTTTCAGAAACGCGAGGGGGGTGCTTCAGAGCATTGTTCGGTACCACTTTGCTCTGTTTCATCTCGGTACAACTCGGTGGTGAGTTTTCATTCTTTTCCTGAGGACGAGACGCTTCGGAAGAAATGGCTCGTCAAGATCCGCCGGGAAAACTTTGCCGTCACGAAGCACACTAAAGTGTGCAGCACTCACTTTACGGAGAGTGATTTTGTTGTGGGCACTAGCCGGAGACGTTTAAAGAAAGGCTCGGTACCGGGCGTGTTCGAGTGGAACCGGTGTTCTGTCGGATTTTCCTACCTTGTCGAATTTTCCTACTGTATCAGCTGGCAGCGCGTATTTATAGACTAGTCTGTCGAATTTCCCTCCCTTGTCGAATTTTCCTACCGTGTCCGTTGGCATCGCGTATTTGTAGACGTATCTCTTAGTTTGTTTACCTTATGGAAACGTCGTAATGTAGCGCAAATCAGCGTTTAAAAAGTAGTATTGTAGACATATCTCATAGTTTGTTTAACTTATGGAAACGTAGTAATGTAGCGCAAATCAGCGTTTAAAAAGTAGTATTGTAGACATATCTCTTAGTTTGTTTACCTTATGGAAACGTAATGTTGCGCAAATCAGCGTTTAAAAAGTAGGATGAGCTTTAAAATAAACGTTTTATTTTGCATATTATTGTATTATTAATAATAATACAAGCAAATTGGATTGTTTACATCTTTGAATGAACATGTTTTTAGCCTGTGTGTCATTATAAACCAGCATTAAGTTCAACACTACAGGTAGTGTTACACGGTTAAAAAAACATTCTAAATAGCGATAAAACATTAAAAAAAGAACACGTTCACTTACTGCACTGATGTAGAAGTAAATGGCGTTGATGTGGAGGTAGTAAAACTGCGCTGTTTAAAACATTTTACACAACTAGTTAACTTAATGCACAGTTGAAAACATTGCAATTGCAAACAAAGAAGAAATTATAAACAAGAAATTAACTTACTGCACTACTGAAAGGACTAAATAGTACTGCACTGTTGAAATTCGCTAGAAGGTAGGAAAAATCGATGGGTGTAGTAGGCTGCCACCAAAATAGTGACGTAAAGCGACTTGCGCATGCGCAGTAAGCCTTGGTATGAATTTTCGATGGGTAGGAAAAATCGACAGAACACCGGCATACTCAAACCAACCCGCGACTCAGTGTTTGGGAAAGAAGAGAAAGGCCATGTAACGTGAGCTCTCTGGATGACGGCTCGGCGGCGGAGTTACGGGACGTGTCATTACAACATCATGATTACGATGCGACGCCAGAACCCGGAGCCGTAGATCTTCTCATTATGAAAAATAAGGAACTTGAAGAACAACTGCAGCAACTAAAGGCAAAACTGGAGGATCTCTCTGTCAAACAACGCTTTGGTCTGCAACGATTTGTTGGATCAGACGACGACATTCGTTTTTATACGAGGTGAGTTAATTATTTACTATTAGCAAATTTCCTACGTTAAAATGGCCATTTATCTCAAGAGTTATTATTATTATTATAGAATTATTATTGATTGCATTTTGCACCAGGTGTTTGGAGCAGGGAAAAAAAACCTTAAAGTACAGGCTTAGGATTATAAAACACTGATTTAGCTAACTTGTAGCTGTGTTTGATTAGATCATGACCCAAATAGCTCCCCACTCATTGTGTAGTGCACTAAATAGAATACAAAATTCGTTTTATTTACAGGCAGTTAATGTACTTTAAGTTTAGCAGGCGAACGTGCAGCAGTTGCTTCAGTCCTAAAATATATCCCTGGTGTATTCAATGCACTATTTGGATGTTGAAAAGACTGGCTAAAATTCACTTCATGTCATTATTTTGGTACTAACAAATACTTGCATTTTCTTAAATCAGGTATTTCACCCTTGCTATCCATGTTGACAGTTCATGTTTTTTCTCCCTCACCCAGCTCTTAACACACCCTTACAATGTTTATCCGTAAGAACAATATGGTAGAGGTGTGTTGAGAACTGGATTAGGGAAACACATGCACATGTCTGGTGGAGTGCAAGGACCGACTTAGGAATCAGTGTTAGTTATATATATTTTTTTTACCACACACTAGATTTGCCACATATGACCATCTAATGGCCTTCTGGAGTCTTATTGAGCCATCAACATCCAAAATGCTTCGTGTTGGTCAGGCCAGTGGAGGCTCCCACTTGAGTGCCCTTGAGGAAGCGTTGTCAAGACCCACTGTAAGTACAGCTGTTTTTATTTTTCTTTCTCATATTTAATGTGTCATCTATACATGCCAGTCAGAATATTATGACCACCTCCATGTAAATCAAGTCTTTGTGGATGTTCTCAGTTGCACTGATCATATAGGTGAACTTTAGGGTGGTAGATCTCCAGGACCAGGATCGAGCACCCCTGATCTACAGTATCAGACTGTAGTCTGTACCTTTTTGTATACTTTATTGACCCTATTTAAACACTACAGAGCAGCTATTATTCAGGATTGGATCAGATAAAGCTTGATCCAATGTACATTTTTAAACACTGCTTGCTAAAAAAAGTCCACTAACCCAGTGTTTCTCCAAACCTGGTCCTGTGCATTCCCTGAACATGAGTGCTTTCACTACTTTAACACCCCTTGCAACTTGAAGTGTGCTGGGAGCAGCGAAGACACTAAAATGTAAAGGACAGGGCGTCTACAGGATCAGGATTGCACTTACCAATAATTTACAGCCAAAGGTATGTGTGCAGTGCTCTGTGAACACTGATGAATATCTAGATGACTTAGAAACTGTGCACAGACAGATCAGTTATTGTCTCTGACTTTACACCTACAAGGTGGACCCACAAAGTGGAAAGTGTGTGGACAAAGCCACATTACCACACCACTACCACATCAGGGTCACGACAGTGCTGGCAACGCTCACCCAAACAATAGCTGCTATTTACTGTAGAACAGGGCAAAATCTGGTTAATAAAGTATACAGAGAAAGATTACAGTCTGATTATTGTATAACTACAAAGTGCTATATGATCTGATTCTATATAACCTAATTAACTGAAAACATCCACAAAGAGTATGGTTACAAGGGGTGTTCATAATGTGACCGGACTGTGTATATTATTTTAATCTTTTAAAAATATAATTTGTGTATGTTTTCTTTGTTTTTGCCCAATCCAGAAGCTAACACCAATTGATGAGCTGTTCCTCTTTCTGATGTACTTGTCGGTTGGCCTAAAACAGAGGGATCTTGGGCACAGATTTTTTATTCACCGCACCACTGTGAGCCGGATCATCATTACGTGGGCCAACTTCCTTTACACCCTGCTGGGATCCGTGTGTATCTGGATGCCACCCGAAGTCATCAAGGCTCACCTGCCCAAGGAGTTCTCAAGGTACCCAGACACACAGGTAGTGATTGACTGCACAGAGCATCGCTGCCAGACTCCATCATCTTTACTGCTGCAAAGTGAAGTATTTTCAACATACAAGTCCCACTGCACTTTCAAAGGTATGTTGGGGATGGCACCACATGGAGCTGTGACATTTGTATCAGCACTTTACCAGGGGTCTATCAGTGACAAGGAAATCTTCAGGCAGTCAGGCATCACATCTCTACTGACACCTGACATGGCCATTATGGTAGACAAGGGATTCCTTGTTGATGACCTGGTTCCTTGTAAAGTACACAGGCCTGCTTTCCTGCACAAGAGAACACAGATGCTAGAAGATGATGTGAGAGAGACCCAGCATATTGCACGTCTAAGGGTACATGTGGAGAGGATGATTAGACGAATTAAAGAAAACAAACTATTTGACACTGTAATACCACTCTCCATCACAGGAAGTATCAATCAAATTTTTACTGTGGCATGTCTTCTCTCCAACTACCAGAATGGTCCTCTTGTCAAGAAATGGGCCTCGGATGGTGGAAAGGGCTGTATGAGTACAGAATAGATAACATTTGCTCTTTCCCAAGGATACTTTTTACATTCATGTACAGGGCTTTTTGTTATCATTTTAGAAATGTTACCGAATTTCCCCTGATGTTTCCCTGCTGCAATTAAGGCTTTCATGATTTGAAGTAGGTTTACTAAATAAGGAAAAACAGCAGGGCAATAGTACTCCAGGACCAATGTTGGAAACCTGTGATAAATATTTAAGGGTGCATATGCATGTTATCCATGTATTTACTTTTCATGTACACTTACTTTTTGTAAATAGTTATTTCACATCTAATGGGCTTCACTTTTAATGTTTAATATTTAATATAAATTTTTCACTTGTTTGTACTTAAGCTTGAGGAAATGTAAAACAATGACAAAGTGAAGGAAAATAAATACTTTTATTTTGAAACAAAGTACTTGTGATTTGTCTATTGAGTTGTTTTTTTTAAATATCAGAACTGTGCCAATGACATTCAAATGTTTTTCTATTCTACAGATCCTTATCAGGGTTATAAGAACATTTTAAACAAATACAACAATATATACAAACTGAATTTATAGACATCTGGGCATGTATATGTAAAAAAAGAAATGGTCCACCTTTTGTTTAATGGTGTTAATTACCTCTGCATCTTTCAATATGCGCTGCACCAACATGTCCTCCTCAGCAAAAACAACAAAGTCACACCAGTCCATTCCGGTGATGAGCATCTGCCCCTGGATCTGCCAGTAGTAGTTATGATGACGCTTCAGCTGCAGTGTGCCCTGCTTTGCTTCTAGGTAAGAGCAGTCAACATAACTTTTGACATTAGGGCACTTTACCTCAACAAGGCCGTACTGTGGGTTTTCAGTGGGGTCATACACAAGACCATCAGGAGAGGAGCCCATCCAAGGTGCATCTGGGTGAACCACAAATCCACAAGGGTAGACGTTGACATGTCTGGTCTGGCTGTATTCTTGAAGAGCAGCTGGCTCCATAGCAATTCCTCTTCTCATAGCAGAGGTTTGATAAGATCCTTTCAGGATCCTGTCAGCCAGATGCTCCCCTGAACTTTGTCCTCTAATGGAACAAATTTCCCAGAAACGTGAGGAAGTTAAACGTGGCTTTCTAAGCTGATGCCATTCTCCACATTCACTTTGCTTTCTGGTTGCGCACTCAACTTTATGTGCCATTTCCCAGGTCATGGTAAGAGACTTGAGGTGGAGCTGTTCTTTTTCACTGCAAACAAACATGCAGTCTGAAGATGCCAGTCTGTAAACAACCAAAGGAACAGCTGGAGGCAGAGGTGCATCATGGCAGGGAGCAATGTAATCTTTAGCCACTGGCTGCTGGTAAGACAGAGGACTACCAGCTTGCACCATTCCAAATGCACTCTCAACCAGTGGATGGTCTTGGGAGATGCCCATCGTAGTTATCAATGGTGCAGTTTGAGGAGGAAAATCTCTGTAAACCTCAGACACACGGAGGACAGAGAGGTCTGGCAGATCTCCACACACTGCTTTGTAAAGTGTGCTCCTGTGAAAAAAGAGCGAGAGTTTTAAATTCACTCCTTATCAATTTAGATTTACAAATATTATTAATTTGCCATCTCATTCTTACCGTACACCCTCAAAAACAGCTCTTTGCTTAGGTCTTGCTGAGAGAACTGCCATTTTATCCACAGGCCCTGGCTTCACACCCTGTTTAAGATACATATCTAATGTAAGTGCTTCTCAACCCTGGTACTGAAAGCCTATGATCTAAACATTTTAGTGTTTTATCTGCTCCTAACACACCAGATTCAGCTAACCACCTAAGAAGCCAGTCCTCCTTGGGCTAACGTAGGTGTGTTAGAGCAGGGAACATTTACAGAGCAGAGGATCCTAATGATCAGAGGTATATCTACAGAGATCACTATTTATTTATACTCATACTGCTAATGTGCATGGTTGAATAACTCAACCTGTACTGTGGTATTTTATATTCATTTGTATGTTACTGTAATGATGCATACTAACGTTTGTTTATGCAAAACAGGACTTCCGTTATGGTGAGTAGGTATAATTATTGGCCACTTTAGTTTGCACAATACTTTTCAGGAAAGAAAAAAAGATCATTCAATTTCTCTGCATAGATTGATTGTCTTAACTCCACTCATCTATGGCCCAGACCACCCCTGAGGAGATATTATATGGGTGGTGGATCACTGTCAGCAGTGCAGTGACGTATGTGCTTTTTATTTTTAAAATCAATTACATTTTGCAGTCTTAATATCCCATATGATGTCTTTGTAATTTAAAATAATTAGTATATGACTGCATTGTGTGTTTATTGACATTTTTCATAGCACCCTACATTTTTACACAAATGTACAAAGTTTAGAATATTATTACTTACCAAAGTTCTTGGCTTGTGCCATTGCTGCTCACTCTCTGTGCAGCTCAGGACAGGAGGAACAGCAGGAACTCTTAGTTGTGAATAATGTGCAGTTTGATAAAGCAATGCCACCACATGATTGCACAAAGTTGTCCCAGCAACACATGAGCAGGAGCAATGAAGCAGTGAAACTGGTCTCGAATCATCTAAACAAATCTGCAAAAATACAAAATGTAGCAAATACAATGAAAAACAGTATCAAGTGCAATTTAATTAAAAAAATAATAAAATCAGCCAGGAAAGGCTATATAATTAGAATACACTGTCACTAATAGTCTACAGTGTTGCCTAATGTGGCCCTCATTTGACATCAACAATTTACTAGCTTCAATAGTATGTACAATAAAGTAAATCAGGAAACATCTGAACAAATATAGTTTCTGGGGGTTTTGCTTTTAACATTCACTTTTCCTGACATTAAGTCATACTCACATTGCCAGGTAACATTACTCAAAACATTACTCATGCATTTTCACCAACCAAATGTTTTTAATCCCCATAAACATAAATCTAAAAACAACATTCATAGCATTTAGCTTCTAAAGCATTGTCACCCTACACTCAAGCTGTGTGGCTTCTCCGACTTCTTCATTGACCTAAAACAGGTCGCCCTCACACATATCTCTCCTGTCACCTGATCTTTGTTCGACACTAAAATGCAAATAAAAGAACAGACTTATTCACAGTATGTGCTTAATAGTCAAGTGAGATAACTCAGTCCTGAGACAGGTTAAACGGCAGTTTAAACCGCTGTTTAACCTAGTCATGGCCAGGCTAAACAAAGGAATCTGCCGGGTTTGTGTTTATCTTGAGTTTAATCTGTTAGGAAGTTTAGTGTTCAGACACGACCAGCTAGCTAATACACACACACATAATGCTAATGTTAACACTACGTGTAGCTGTGTGCTAGCGCTAACAGAACACTCACCTTCGTAGTTGTCAATATAACTAGATATGTACATCTTGAAACCTTTCTCTTTCTTGCTCGAAGAAGCCACGGCATGTGTTTTGACGATCCGATGAACATCATTGACCGTCATCCGAGGGAGGTCTTGCAAACACCGCGTGTAAAATGTCATTGTTGATGTGTCTCTGCAGTCGCGCCTGAGATAACCGGAAATGATACTGCCGGTATATGCGAATGCGGAAGCGTTACGTGCACAGAGCCCATTATGCTTAAAACAAAAAAAACATTTGAAGACATCAAATCCTCTTGGGGTGGACATTTAATCCTTTATAAGGTAAAGATACATTGATAATTCAATTTAATAAAAAATATACTATTCGTTTCATTAATAATCAAATGAAGGAAATGATAATATATCAAACATTTGACTTCACTCTCGGCCGACAATTAGCTCCATGCTAATGTTATATTGGAAATCCCATACCAATGCTACCGGAAATTAGCATTATCATGGCGGTGCTAATTGGCTTTCTAAAACACCAAGTACAACATCTATCAATAAGGTCGCTTTTTTATTTATACCATTAGTTTCATTAATAATCAAATGAAAGAAATTATAATATATCAAAGATTTGACTTCACTCTCGGCCGACAATTAGCTCCATGCTAATGTTATATTGGAAATCCCATACCAATGCTACCGGAAATTAGCATTATCATGGCGGTGCTAATTGGCTTCACCAAGTACTCTCTCTGTCTCTCTCTCTCTCTCTCTCTCTCTCTCTCTCTCTATATCTATCTATCTATCTATCTATCTATCTATCTATCTATCTATCTATCTATCTATCTATCTATCTATCTATCTATCTATCTATCTATCTATCTATCTATCTATCTATCTATCTATCTATCTATCTGCTAAATAATTGGGGAAAAAATTGTTTGAATCTATTCTAGACAGAAAATACCCAATAAAGCCAATGAGAGTATCAAACAAATACATGTGATATATATTTACAGAGGATATTAGTAGCGGTAGTATTAGACTTTCTGGGTGCACCACAGAGCTGCTGCCTCATTCTTGCTCTGTTAATTAACATAATAAAGGGTGATGTTTGGTCCTGCTGATTGCTGGCAAGACAGAGGGGAAGGAGGGGTGATGTCCTGACGATTAGGATACAGAAATATCTGTATTTCTCTTTCTTTAATTCCCAGGAGAGTCTGGGACCCGACAGCGTTCAAGGCCATCATCGCGTGGTCGACGTGGCTGACGGTCCGGTGGAGCTGCGTCACCAGGCTTTTGTGACATAGCAGAGGGTGGACGGCATCGTTGCTCTCCGGGACAAACTGCCAGAGAGCGACAAAGGCGGGGCTTTCTGCCCGCCATGTCACAGACACCGACTGGTGAAGGGACGGTTCAAAAGCAGCCATTCGTAGACCTCTGTTGTCGCTGGGACACAGAGTCTGAAGCGGTAGGCAAACCTTCAGTAATCCAGTAGCTTCAGGATTTTCTAGGTTGGCTTGTACAGTGACAATAGTTCTCTAGCCCATGATACACTGGATGTTGTTTTGCCATTCTGGAGTATGGCAAGGATTAAAACACTAGACCAAATGCAGTCAATCACTTCATGATCCTCCATGAGAAATACAGGAAAATAGTCAAAAACAAGAGAAGAGACAACACAACAGAGGAAGAGAAAGGAACTGCAATGAGTGATTGACTGCATTTGGTCTAGTAAGTGTTTTAATCCTTGCCATACTCCAGAATGGCGATACACCTGGCGATTAGTAGGAAGTTGACAGCCACTGATGCTGGAGCTGGGCTGCCCAATGAGATACACATGACCGGAACACCTTGTGGCAGGAGATTTTTCCACCTTTCTTCTCTTCTCTGTTGGTTCGTCCTGTTCACTTGTATCGCTGACCACTTTCCCGCTGTGCAGATGTCTTACAGATGCCACGATCTCAGCAGTTCACAATCTTAAATTAAGATATAAAGCTTAGTTGGTTCAAACCTATTTCTCAATGTAATGTGTGATCATTGTGATATATGTACAATAGAGTAACATTTTTGAGATAGTCATGTACAGTGTTGCGATAACGGCGTCATTTTGTCAGTAACGGGATAATATAATTAATTACTTTTCCTGTCGTTACAACGCCGTTGACGTTACTGGTCATTAAAAGCGGTGCGTTACTATATATTGATATACTAACAGTAATGCGAGCGGACCACTGCCCAGGCTAGTGAGGAGTAACAGATCTCGATAGGTCACAGTCCTCGGTGTAACACCTGTTTAACTTAACAAGGCTAAGGCAGCGTTATGGTAGCCAATCCGAGCCAGTGTTTTTACACGCGCGCCAAAGCACACCAGTGACACGACAAAAACGGAGAAGAGACAGAAATAGCGAGTCAGAAGCAAGCCGAAGAAAAATTATCATTTTCAAGGTGGCGATATAAACATTATTTAAGAAAATACTTGAAGTTCCTGAATGTCTACCAGACTGGGTATTTGATTTATTTAAGAATAGAGGTTTTATTCTTAAGTTTACTTCTGTTCTGAACAATCCAGTTGTTTCAGGTTGAGAGAATTTAATTTAATTTGATAGATGTCAATGTAAATATGTAAATAGATGTAGTTTGGCCTTTGAATAATCTGTTACATATTTACCACATCACATATCTTTCTTCTCCGAGGTTCACTTGGGGAGTAACACTGCAGTTGGAGCCTACAATTCCAGTATCATCGCTCCGACATGGAATGAAAACCTGGCGTTCATCATAAGACATTTACATTGACAATATCAGCACCCAGAACTTTCATTCTAGTTACCTTATACTTAGCCTGATTGTGTGATTTATTTGTAACTTGTGTATTAGTCTGTATAATTTGTTTTTGTGTAATTTGTGTGTTAACGGGCCGCCCAATGGAGGATGGGTTCCCTTTTGAGTCTTGGTCCTCCCAAGGTTTCTTCCTATTCCCCACCATCTAGGGAGTTTTTCCTTGCCACTGTCGCCTTTGGCTTGCTCATAAGGGATTTGGACCCATAGTATTGTTAACTTTGTAAATACTGTAAAGCGCTTTGTGACAACATATGTTGTGAAAAGCGCTATACAAATATATTTGATATTTGATTTAAATGCACTTTATATAGTGTAACTGTTTACTTTTGCTTTTTATTATTATTATTATTTACAAAGATTTGGGGTTTTAAAGGATTTTATCCTGCACTGGTCTGTTGATGTGCAATAAATACTCATTTCAACTGACTGTGAGTACTGCTTTTTCAAAAAATCCTTATTCATTGGCATATAACTTTTTTTTAACTGTAATGCAAATAGTTACTTTCCCTGGTAACGAGTTACTTGTATTATAGAGTAATTCAGTTACTAACTCAGTTACGTTTTTGAACAAGTAGTGAGTAACTATAACTAATTACTTTTTTAAAGTAACGTTCCCAACACTGGTCATGTATCATAAGATGTCATCCTTTCCAAGCATCAAAAATATGTATGTTTTTGCATTAAATATAGTTGAAATGTACATAGTGTCTATGTGTTTTATACCAGATAAATGAAAATGTTATTACCTATCGTTTGGTACCAATTTCAAAGCCATAGCATCAATCTCTGGGAATGTAGTTTTAACACTAGGAGTCCCAGCATTTTCATTCCACACTTTTTCTACCTGGTCTCCACCAGGGGGCAGTTCTGGGGATATTTGCATTCCATTAGGCCACCCTTTGTTATGTACATGCAGCCACTTATAGGTAGACGGGTGAGGGGGGGGTGATGGTGTGAACCATCAGTTCATTGTTCTGCTGGATGTGTTTAAAATTTAAAAAACGCTATTGGCTGCTAGAACGCGCTAAATGACGTCATCTCCGCACATACAGGTATGTTTGTGTTTTTGAACCTAAGGTTGTGGGGGAGGGTGAAAAAGAAAAGCGTTTGAGTGTGTCTTTGAGCTGATTAATTATTTCTTTTTTTCCATATAGTACTGTACTGCCACCTAGTGGTTCATGCTCGTATCTCGAGCGTGCACTCGGGTGTCGAACAGAAATTTTGCTCGTCTCGGTGCTCGTATCTTGGATCGCTCATATATAGAGCAGCTCGTATCTCGAGGTACCACTGTAATAATAATCTTTATTTGTATAGCACCTTTCATACATACATGCAACTCAAAGTGCTAAAAACTACTGAAAATAAGGTAAAAAAAAATTACTTGTCTCTCCCCCTCATTTCTAACCACATTTTAGGCTGTTATAGTTGGTGATTGTGTAAGGCACCTCTTCCTGTACTATTTACTGTATTTTAGACATTGAGGGCTTTTGAGGGGACGGTGTGGATGAACACTGACCAGTGGCTGACCATGAACACTGAACACTGACCCTCTTTTCTCGCCTCCTCTTTTCGCTGTATGGCCCACCTAACCCCAATTATTTTTATTACTACTGTACTGTATTTTACAGAATTGTTTTCTTTTGATTCTTACATAAAAATAAAAGTTGTCCTCCAAAGATTAGTGTTAATGAAAAAGTAGTTTTTTGAACAGGTCTAGTGAGCCAAACGCCCCACCTGCCCTGTAGTAAATAGTTGTACATAATAAAAAAAATGTAAATATCAAATCAAATCCAATGAAATATATTTTGGTTTTCCACAACACATGTTGTCACAAAGCAGCTTTACAGGATTTACAAGTTTTAAATATGTTGTTATATGTTTATTATGTGTGTATAGTTGTACTTGTAGTGAAGGAGCACTGTTTGATAATAATAAAAAATGATCAAATCCTCTTGGGGCGGACATTTAATCCTTTATAAGGTAAAGATACATTGATAATTCAATTGAATAAAAAATATACTATTAGTTTATATTAATAATCAAATGAAGGAAATGATAATATATGAAAGATTTGACTTGACTCTCAGCCGACAATTAGCTGGATGCTAACGTTATATAGGAAATCCCATAGGAATGCTATCGGAAATTAGCATTATCATGGCGGTGCAAATTGGCTTTCTAAAACAGCAAAGAGCGAGCAGGCTGTTTGTCTAATGTAAAGCATTAGTAGTAATGAAGAAAAGGTTTTCCTGTAGCGTTGGCTTGGTTCGGGCCAGTCCCCCCTCAACCGATGCATACCGGCTATTAGCCAGGATCAGGAGGTCACAGTGGGGTTTGAACCCTGCACTGAGTGGCCTGTCGCCCAACACCTTATCCACTGACCTACAGGACAACCAATTATGCTTAAAACAAAAAAAACATTTGAAGACATCAAATCCTCTTGGGGTGGACATTTAATCCTTTATAAGGTAAAGATACATTGATAATTCAATTTAATAAAAAATATACTATTCGTTTCATTAATAATCAAATGAAGGAAATGATAATATATCAAAGATATGACTTCACTCTCGGCCGACAATTAGCTCCATGCTAATGTTATATTGGAAATCCCATACCAATGCTACCGGAAATTAGCATTATCATGGCGGTGCTAATTGGCTTTCTAAAACACCAAGTACAACATCTATCAATAAGGTCGCTTTTTTATTTATACCATTAGTTTCATTAATAATCAAATGAAAGAAATTATAATATATCAAAGATTTGACTTCACTCTCGGCCGACAATTAGCTCCATGCTAATGTTATATTGGAAATCCCATACGAATGGTACCGGAAATTAGCATTATCATGGCGGTGCTAATTGGCTTCACCAAGTACTCTCTCTGTCTCTCTCTCTCTCTATCTATCTATCTATCTATCTATCTATCTATCTATCTATCTATCTATCTATCTATCTATTTATCTATCTATCTATCTATCTATCTATCTGCTAAATAATTGGGGAAAAAATTGTTTGAATCTATTCTAGACAGAAAATACCCAATAAAGCCAATGAGAGTATCAAACAAATACATGTGCTATATATTTACAGAGGATATTAGTAGCGGTAGTATTAGACTTTCTGGGTGCACCACAGAGCTGCTGCCTCATTCTTGCTCTGTTAATTAACATAATAAAGGGTGATGTTTGGTCCTGCTGATTGCCGGCAAGACAGAGGGGAAGGAGGGGTGATGTCCTGACGATTAGGATACAGAAATATCTGTATTTCTCTTTCTTTAATTCCCAGGAGAGTCTGGGACCCGACGGCGTTCAAGGCCATCATCGCGTGGTCGACGTGGCTGACGGTCCGGTGGAGCTGCGTCACCAGGCTTTTGTGACATAGCAGAGGGTGGACGGCATCGTTGCTCTCCGGGACAAACTGCCAGAGAGCGACAAAGGCGGGGCTTTCTGCCCGCCATGTCACAGACACCGACTGGTGAAGGGACGGTTCAAAAGCAGCCATTCGTAGACCTCTGTTGTCGCTGGGACACAGAGTCTGAAGCGGTAGGCAAACCTTCAGTAATCCAGTAGCTTCAGGATTTTCTAGGTTGGCTTGTACAGTGACAATAGTTCTCTAGCCCATGATACACTGGATGTTGTTTTGCCATTCTGGAGTATGGCAAGGATTAAAACACTAGACCAAATGCAGTCAATCACTTCATGATCCTCCATGAGAAATACAGGAAAATAGTCAAAAACAAGAGAAGAGACAACACAACAGAGGAAGAGAAAGGAACTGCAATGAGTGATTGACTGCATTTGGTCTAGTAAGTGTTTTAATCCTTGCCATACTCCAGAATGGCGATACACCTGGCGATTAGTAGGAAGTTGACAGCCACTGATGCTGGAGCTGGGCTGCCCAATGAGATACACATGACTGGAACACCTTGTGGCAGGAGATTTCTCCACCTTTCTTCTCTTCTCTGTTGGTTCGTCCTGTTCACTTGTATAGCTGACCACTTTCCCGCTGTGCAGATGTCTTACAGATGCCACGATCTCAGCAGTTCACAATCTTAAATTAAGATATAAAGCTTAGTTGGTTCAAACCTATTTCTCAATGTAATGTGTGATCATTGTGATATATGTACAATAGAGTAACATTTTTGAGATAGTCATGTACAGTGTTGCGATAACGGCGTCATTTTGTCAGTAACGGGATAATATAATTAATTACTTTTCCTGTCGTTACAACGCCGTTGACGTTACTGGTCATTAAAAGCGGTGCGTTACTATATATTGATATACTAACAGTAATGCGAGCGGACCACTGCCCAGGCTAGTGAGGAGTAACAGATCTCGATAGGTCACAGTCCTCGGTGTAACACCTGTTTAACTTAACAAGGCTAAGGCAGCGTTATGGTAGCCAATCCGAGCCAGTGTTTTTACACGCGCGCCAAAGCACACCAGTGACACGACAAAAACGGAGAAGAGACAGAAATAGCGAGTCAGAAGCAAGCCGAAGAAAAATTATCATTTTTCAAGGTGGCGATATAAACATTATTTAAGAAAATACTTGAAGTTCCTGAATGTTTACCAGACTGGGTATTTGATTTATTTAAGAATAGAGGTTTTATTCTTAAGTTTACTTCTGTTCTGAACAATCCAGTTGTTTCAGGTTGAGAGAATTTAATTTAATTTGATAGATGTCAATGTAAATATGTAAATAGATGTAGTTTGGCCTTTGAATAATCTGTTACATATTTACCACATCACATATCTTTCTTCTCCGAGGTTCACTTGGGGAGTAACACTGCAGTTGGAGCCTACAATTCCAGTATCATCGCTCCGACATGGAATGAAAACCTGGCGTTCATCATAAGACATTTACATTGACAATATCAGCACCCAGAACTTTCATTCTAGTTACCTTATACTTAGCCTGATTGTGTGATTTATTTGTAACTTGTGTATTAGTCTGTATAATTTGTTTTTGTGTAATTTGTGTGTTAACGGGCCGCCCAATGGACGATGGGTTCCCTTTTGAGTCTTGGTCCTCCCAAGGTTTCTTCCTATTCCCCACCATCTAGGGAGTTTTTCCTTGCCACTGTCGCCTTTGGCTTGCTCATAAGGGATTTGGACCCATAGTATTGTTAACTTTGTAAATACTGTAAAGCGCTTTGTGACAACATATGTTGTGAAAAGCGCTATACAAATATATTTGATATTTGATTTAAATGCACTTTATATAGTGTAACTGTTTACTTTTGCTTTTTATTATTATTATTATTTACAAAGATTTGGGGTTTTAAAGGATTTTATCCTGCACTGGTCTGTTGATGTGCAATAAATACTCATTTCAACTGACTGTGAGTACTGCTTTTTCAAAAAATCCTTATTCATTGGCATATAACTTTTTTTTAACTGTAATGCAAATAGTTACTTTCCCTGGTAACGAGTTACTTGTATTATAGAGTAATTCAGTTACTAACTCAGTTACGTTTTTGAACAAGTAGTGAGTAACTATAACTAATTACTTTTTTAAAGTAACGTTCCCAACACTGGTCATGTATCATACGATGTCATCCTTTCCAAGCATCAAAAATATGTATGTTTTTGCATTAAATATAGTTGAAATGTACATAGTGTCTATGTGTTTTATACCAGATAAATGAAAATGTTATTACCTATCGTTTGGTACCAATTTCAAAGCCATAGCATCAATCTCTGGGAATGTAGTTTTAACACTAGGAGTCCCAGCATTTTCATTCCACACTTTTTCCACCTGGTCTCCACCAGGGGGCAGTTCTGGGGATATTTGCATTCCATTAGGCCACCCTTTGTTATGTACATGCAGCCACTTATAGGTAGACGGGTGAGGGGGGGGGGTGATGGTGTGAACCATCAGTTCATTGTTCTGCTGGATGTGTTTAAAATTTAAAAAACGCTATTGGCTGCTAGAACGCGCTAAATGACGTCATCTCCGCACATACAGGTATGTTTGTGTTTTTGAACCTAAGGTTGTGGGGGAGGGTGAAAAAGAAAAGCGTTTGAGTGTGTCTTTGAGCTGATTAATTATTTCTTTTTTTCCATATAGTACTGTACTGCCACCTAGTGGTTCATGCTCGTATCTCGAGCGTGCACTCGGGTGTCGAACAGAAATTTTGCTCGTCTCGGTGCTCGTATCTTGGATCGCTCGTATATAGAGCAGCTCGTATCTCGAGGTACCACTGTAATAATAATCTTTATTTGTATAGCACCTTTCATACATACATGCAACTCAAAGTGCTAAAAACTACTGAAAATAAGGTAAAAAAAAAATTACTTGTCTCTCCCCCTCATTTCTAACCACATTTTAGGCTGTTATAGTTGGTGATTGTGTAAGGCACCTCTTCCTGTACTATTTACTGTATTTTAGACATTGAGGGCTTTTGAGGGGACGGTGTGGATGAACACTGACCAGTGGCTGACCATGAACCAGGGTTCCCACGGGTCCTTGAAATCCTTGAAAGTTTGTGAATCTGAAAAAATAAGTTCAAGGCCCTGGAAAGTTTTTGAAAACAGGCATAAAAGACAGCCGTCCTTGACGGTCCTTGATCTCATTATATGGCTTTGCTCCTCTGTTTTATGTATGTACTGTATGTGTATATGCATATGTGTATTATTGTTATTATTATTATTATTTGTCTACTGTCAACATGTCATTATTTTGCACAGGGCTTATGCTGACTTTTACTTGGCAAAGTTTGGTCATTCTCCTGTAGAGAAATTTGTTTGTTTGTTCAGCACCGAAAGCAAGTGTTTCCTGTAGGTAGTTGTTGATCCTTCAACAACTATAGCCATTTTACGTGAATGTCGTCATCTCAGATGTGCATCGCTAAATTGCCAGTCATGTTGAGTGTGAGTGAAGTTTTCGTAGAATCAGCGCTTAATGTCATGCACAAAAAATTTCAGGATGCATGGCTTGAAATGACATTCAGTCTTTTGAATTTGCGTTGTATTAACATCGTTTTTTGATAACATATTCAGGGGTAAGAGTAGGTAAATGCTGGCAGGTGCAGTCCTTGAATTTGAGGAAGTTGGTCCTGGAAAGTCATTGAAAGGTCCTTGAATTTTATGTTAACCAAGGTGTGGGAACCCTGTACCTTTAACCTGCACTTGTGATTCTCATGTGTCCACCCCACCTTCTCCCCCTCCTGTTCACTTTTTGTTACCCCCCACCCCACACAGAGGGCAGTCAGCAAAAAGGCCAAATGCTTCCTGGGCCACATGGTTGCCCGGAAGAACAAGAAGATGGCCTTCCGACAAAAGTCCAAGACCTGCCACAACCTCACAGTGCTCTGAGAGAGCCGGACTCTGTCGGCCTCCTCCTAGGCTGCTAAGACCACAAGCTGTGTTTTCAACACTAACCCCACGGACTAGACAACTGAACAGGCATATATTTGTATATTTTATATTGTAAAAACAGAACATGAGGGATTATGGGAGCCTAAACTGATGATGAAAAGTCGATGTTGACAGACTTGCATGTGTGACGGGCAGGGTGAGTGAAACAAAAAGGAAACGATCACGCCAAGTCTTAGGGAAAATGTATGGTTTAATAGAATAAGTGCGTAAACCAAAAACCCGTGACTTGTTCAAAATTAAGGGTATAATAACCAGCGGTCAACTGGTACAAAGACAAGACATACATAGACAAACAAACGACCCTCAGGTGAGACGGATCGCGGGCTCCGCCCACCTGAGGGACAAACACCACAACAACAACAAAAACACGACTGTGAGACGGATCACGGGCTCCGCCCACCTGAGGGACAAACACCACAACAACAACAAAAACACGACTGTGAGACGGATCACGGGCTCCGCCAACTTGAGGGACAAACACCACAACAACAACAACAACAAGACTGTGAGACGGATCGCGGGCTCCGCCCACCTGAGGGACAAACACCACAACAACAACAACAACATGAAGACACAGGAACAGGCTAGAGGTGAGTTGCAAGATCTCCTGACAGGACTCGTTGAGAGTTCCTTTCAAAGTTCCTTCTGCAAAAAAAAAGATTTTTTTTCAACACGCCCTTATTAAATATTAAATGGTAATAACAGGTTAATATTTTTCAGCTGATTTCTGTAAATGTAAGAGTCTCTCTTATTTATATTACTAGCTATTGAACAGGTTGATGTCAGTAAATTAGCAAACGTGTAATCAGCATAGGATTCTGTATGAATGTCTCTTGGTCACCTACATGCAGGGTGCAAGAGACCTCAGTCTTGTCCAAGGGAGCCTGTGAGGGTTCCTGACAGATGTCGAGAACACATATTTCATAGTTCCTTCTGCAAAACAATTTTTTTCAAGAAGCCCTTATTAAATATTGTGTGGTAATAACAGGTGAATATTTTTCAGCTGATCTGTGTTAATGTAAACTTCAGTAAATTAGCAAATGTGTTTTTTGTATGAATGTTTCTTGATCACCTAGAGGTGGAAGATGAGAAGAAAAGTCCAGAACAGGTGTTTCTGCAACAACAAAATTTTTTTTTTCAACATACTCTAATTTTACATGAGAATGTCAGATGAATGTTTTTAATTTGAGCTGTTTTTATGCTTGTTTTTCTGGTATTGACATTAATAGGGGTTTTACCAGGGTGATGTGATCAGTATCACAGTACAGCCCCTGACCCATAATAATAATAATAATAATAATAATAATTTCCACTTATATAGCGCCTTTCAAAGTACCCAAGGATGCTTTACAGAGAAATACAAAAAAGAACAAAGACAAGAACAAAACAGACAAAAATAACAACAAAAATAGAAAGAAAAGAGAAATCCTATAGAACAGACCTATTTTCTGTTTCTTTTTCTCTTATTTTTCACTTAATGGCTCTAGCAATAAACTCCAAAGTTACGTAACGCTACCTAGGAGTAACTGTGTTTGTTTCCTGTGAATTCTGATTATTGCAATTTATTAATGATTTTCAAAAGGAAAAGACTTCCAGTACTGCTACAAGCATAAAGATACACAGTGAATAAACCATTTACATGAATCGTACTGATGCTGATGTGTTAATGTAAACTTCTATGGTATTGATATTAATAAGTATTGAACAAGTTGATGTCAGTAAATTAGCAAATGTGTTTTCAGTATGGGATTTTGTATGAATGTCTCTTGATCACCTAGAGGTGGAAGGTCAGAAGAATAGTCCTGGAGAAAGTGGAAGAGATCATCGATCATCTTATCCAGATCATCGGTCACAGGAGCTTCTGCAACAACAAAAAAAAATTTCTTCAACATACACTAATCAATTTTACATGAGAATGTCAGATGAATGTTTTTCAGTTGAGCTGTGTTGATGCTTGTTTTTCTGGTATTGACATTAATAGAGGTTTTACCAGGGTGATGTGATCAGTATCACAGTACAGCCCCTGACCCATAATAATGAACTCCAAAGTTACTTAACGCTACCTAGGAGTAACATGTAACTGTGTTTGTTTCCTGTGAATTCTAATTATTGCAATTTATTAATGATTTTCTAAAGGGAAAGACTTTCAGTACTGCTACAAGCATAAAGATACACAGTGAATAAACCATTTACATGAACCTTACTGATACTGAGCTTTACTGAACTGTGTTCAAAGAAAAATACCTTAAATAAGTCCCTATACATGCCACAAAATAAGTTGTTAACATTGTACTCATTCACTCACTCAAGGGAATGATGTTTTCTGTCTCCTCTTTTGCTTTTCTTTTAGCTTTTAGTTTGATTTCTCTTCTGGACTCCTTGTTCATGTCTGTGTCTGTTGACTCGTCCTGGATTCCCCCTGCACACCAACACCAGAGACACTTCATTTTGGCAAACATGGTCAGTTGCGTCACACTACACAATCTGATCTGAAATTATAGTGTACATGGAATGATCCTCATATGTGTCATTATTATGACATCAGGGCAGTGTAAGAAGTGTTATGTTCCACATTCTAATCCAATTCAATCCAATTCAATGGCGCTTTATTGGCATGACAAATATGTACATTTGTATTGCCAAAGCATAAGGTACATACAATGGTAAAATATAATAAAATAACATTGTAAAGTAGAATAATAATAAAGTAAAATAATGGCTATATTGTCATTACAATTACATTATCCACCACTGCTTCCATAACAGTTTATAATAATAGTTATGATAATAATTGTGACGGGCGGGGGTGAGCAACTAAAAGGAAGCGATCACGCCAAGTCTCAGGGAAAACTGATGGTTTAATAGAAAGTGTGCAAACCTAAAACCCGTGCAATATCTCCAAATTAAGGATATAATGAGCAGCGGTCAACTGGTACAAAGACAAGACATATATAGGCAAACAAACGACCCTCAGGTGAGACGGATCACGGGCTCTGCATACCTGAGGGACGCACATGACGTCACCAAACAACAACAACAACAACAACAGCCGCTGTGGACAGAGGCGGCCGGTAGAGGGCCGCCTCACCGTGACAGACCCCCCCCACCAAGCCGCACTCCCCTCCACTGGGTGTGTGGCACACAGCGGCTGCACACAAAACACGAAGGGGCAGGAAGGCAGGGACAGGCATGGACACCTCCTGAGTCCGGGAGCTGAAACACAAAAACACTCATTACTCAGCTCGCCTCCCCGGGCGGGACCCTGGACCGACCGGGCCGTTAACACAAAACCACGCCCCAGTCGGTCACAGGGCCCTCACGCCCTAACCGGCCTTCAGCCGGTGAGCCCCACAGGTGTGAGGACGAGGGGCTACAGCTCCTCTCTTGTCCCTCGTGTATGTGTGTGTGTGTGCAGGCTACCTCTCCAAGGCGTGGCTACTTCACCTCCTGGACCTACCTCCTCCCAGAGCTGACCCCTGCCTTCTGCTAGGGGTCACCCCAGCCTCCTGGGAAGCCAACCCCTCCCGGGGCCTCTCCTCGCAAGGTGGACTCCTCCACCCAACCCAGGAGCGCCAGAGACCGATGCCCAGAGCACCCCCAAAACGGGCTAGGGAGCAGCCCCAAGGGCCTCCTGGTCACCCCGGGCAGGAGGGAGGATCTCCCTCCTCAGCAGGAGCTTTTCAGACCGGAGCCCCATGGTCCCCAAACATCCGGGGGCCCCAGCCCTCTAGGGAGGGGCTCTTCATGACCGGGCTCCGGTCACCCCACAACACAAGAGGGCTCCTGCCAGGTGGAGACCCCCACAAGGTCCAGGAACACCGCCAAGGAGAAGCACCTGCACAGAGAACAGCACGCGCACACACACACACACACACACACACACACACACCACAAACGCGCCCTACCCTATTCAGGGCCTCCCTCAGGAGCGACGCCCTCCATGCCACACCCCATGGCACGGGACCACAGCCGGTCCCCCCCCAAACACACATTCACGGGGAGGAGCATGCGTGGAATTACACGCAAACAGTTGACAACACGCTAGGACACAACACACATGCAAAGACTAGACAAGCAAACAAAAACGGTGCACAAACAGACAGACGGGACCTACACATGCGCACTCGACATAAACACACAGTGACGCGCGCCGCTCAGAGTCGCAGTCGCTCCCCACATTTAACACAAGACACACGGGGAGCGAGGCGACAGTGACGAGCGGCGACCGCGTCACACACAAAACATGTAACATTAAACATAACGAGCACGCACACTGATCCACACATTCGTCGACATGAACACACGTTTTAACCAACACAAAACATGAAGAGCCTTTCCAGGGAAGACGCCCTGGTCCTCGCCGTGCCACAAACACAGACACGGCGGAGCTCTTCAAACAAACTAACAAACAACAGACACGAAGAGTTTTCCCAGGGCAGACAGCCCTGGTCCACGCCGTGCCACAAACACAACACAAAAGCAAGGCGGAACTCTTCACAAAACACCACGCAGACAAACACTTACCACGAGACATGACCACGAACGAAGGAGAAAGAAAAAGAGACTCGGCGGCTTCCGAAGGGTGGCTGGTCATTCTGTGACGGGCGGGGGTGAGCAACTAAAAGGAAGCGATCACACCAAGTCTCAGGGAAAAAGGATGGTTTAATAGAAAGTGTGCAAACCTAAAACCCGTGCAATATCCCCAAATTAAGGATATAATGACCAGCGGTCATCTGGTACAAAGACAAGACATATATAGGCAAACAAACGACCCTCAGGTGAGACGGATCACGGGCTCTGCCCACCTGAGGGACGCACATGACGTCACCAAACAACAGCAACAACAACAGCCGCTGTGGACAGAGGCGGCCGGTAGAGGGCCGCCTCACCGTGACAATAATAGTAGTAAAAGTATTAATAGTAACCATAATAATAATACACCACTGCTTCCATAACTGACATTTATAATTATAGTTATGATAATAATAGTAGTACTCTACAAAACTACAACAAAATCTACAAACTACAACAGAATGTGATTTGTGAATTTAGCAGTATGTAATTGCAATGTGAAAAAAACACAGCTTCTTAATGCACTTTGCCTTTTATTTTAACATAATTTAAATTCTCTACATTCAAATAGTGCCTTCTTTGTAAAAAAAAAAAAACAAACAAAAAAACAACACAACCCTTTGACTGAAAATAGTGCAATAAAAGAACAAGGCATTCAGACTTGGAAATGTTGACATGAAACTAGTCACAACATAACAGTTCCGATAATGAAACAACAGGAACAATCCAGACAAACTTCAAGTCAAGTGGCTTTTTATTGTCATTACATCAGAGTGCAGGTACACAGTGTGACGAAATTTCGTTCCTCCGCAACCATGGTGTAACACAAATTGACAGTACAACAGACAACATAAAGTGCGGCAGGGTAGCAATTCAAGACTGTGCAAAATGTGCAGCATAGGGCAATCTCACAGCAAAACATTACAATAAATACAACAGGCCAGAGACAATTGAGACATGATGGTGTAAAGAGCTGGTACAGTGCAATGTGGTCTAAGTGGTGTCTGAGATGAGTGATATACTGTATCATATGGAACATACATGAACACAGTGGTTCTGAGGTAGTTAATAGGTCCTGTGGGAGAGCAGCAACTATTTCTGGTGGGGGGTTCAGTGCAGTCTTTTTGTGCGTGTGTGGGGTCAGATCAGTGTTGGTGTGTGTCAGTTCTGTGTCTGGGAGTTGAGGAGCCTGACTGCCTGGTGAACAAAGCTATTACAGAGTCTGGAGGTGGAGGCTCGGATGCTCCTGTATCTTTTGCCGGACGGCATCAGAGTGAAGAGACCGTGTGATGGGTGGGTTGGGTCTTCCACAATGCTGGTGACTTTGCGGATGCAGCGTGTGGTGTAGATGTCACTGATGGAGGGGAGAGAGACACCAATGATCTTCTCGGCTATCCTCACTATCCGCTGTAGGGTCTTGGGCTCCGAGATGTTGCAGCTCCTGAACCAGACGGTAATGCAGGCGCTCAGGATGCTCTCTACAGTCCCTCTGTAGAACATGGTGAGGATGGGAGGTGGAAGGTGTGCTTTCCTCAGTCTACAGGAAGTAGAGACGCTGCTGGGCTTTGTTATGGAGCTTGTGTTGAGGGACCAGGTGAGGTGCGTGAATAACAGCAATTCAGACTTTCTACCCTGTAAGAGAGAGAGAGAAAAGTTGTGAGGGAAAAAGAATTAAAGCAATGAGACAAGCTGGTGTCTTTGTGTGTGTGTGTGTGTGTGTGTGTGTGTGTGTGTGTGTGTGTGTGTGTGTGTGCAATGGGACTGAATAATCTCACCATTTTAAATGAAGTCCCAGTGAAAGTCCATCAGTCTTCTCAGCAGAGTGGATACATGTGGGTTGACTGTTGTCATCTTTTTGCTGGTGGCTTTGCCAGTTTTTTTGGACAAGTCTTTGCCCCGTCCAGCCTTGGTGCCTCACTCAGGGTTTATACCAATGAAGCGCCTGAAAAATAATAGTGTCTCTTCAGACAGTGTAAAACTCAATTTGTGTAACTCACTTACATTAACAACACAACAAAAAGCAGAAAATGTTTTGTTCACAATAGTATACCATTAAAGAGATAAGAAACACATGTTTTAGTGAAAATACCTAACCTTTGGATGAATTCAAGAGTGCATGAGGCCTCTTCTTGGTATTCGAGATTGAAGATGTAGAAGATAGAAAATAAGGCAGCAAGCCCTGTCAAGAAGGTGGGTTGCATCCCCTCACATATTACATGGCCCTCAAGGCTGACCATCCAGCGCTGAATACAGTGTCCTGCTGTTCCACCTGAAACATGACAAAAAAATTCCTGTCAAATTCTTTTGAAATACAGCAAATTACAACCTTGTGTGTGAACCCTTGATAAATTGACACATGACATACATACACACACACAACACACACATGTGTAGAGTGTATTTTTTCAATGGAAACTTAGATCTGCATGAAGAACTAGTCCTGTGGTGTTCTCTGAGAAATGAGCCATCAGAAGCTGGGTGACATTTTCGAAAGGTCCTTTTGCAATTAGGGATACAACACTGCAGTTTTAAATTGTGCATATTTCTGTGAATTTTCACGTGTCTCACATAGGCAACTGAGCAGTTACACTGATATGCACATATCTGACAAGAAAACATAATTGCAAACTTGACTGTTATGATTCAATAAATGTACTTACTAAAATAAATGAAAGTACTTAATGTGATCAGTAGCGCAGCATCAAATACTCTTGAGTACCTGTAATGTCAAAGAAATATGTCACACTCACCAAACATTGAATAGGTCAAATAATACTGCTATGGGCTGCCATAGATTCATTAATTAATGGCAAACATGGTAACACCAATGGTAATTTATATTAAACCACAATAGAAAAACAGTCTTACACTGACTAAAAAAATAGTGAGTTACAGTAAAGGAAATCTTCTTCAGCACTCAATTTCTGAACTAAAATTTAAAATCTGGAATACCACCCAATAATCAGCAGGAAAAGAAGTCTAATGTTATGTTGTGCGGTGTATTTACATCAATAAGCATCATTACACTTCACAAATTCACTAATAAAATTATGTTTTTTTCTGTTTGCAGACACTAGAAAAAGACCTGCAGTCCAGAAGATTGAGGTCCAATAGAATGTTCCTGCTTGAAAACCCCACTTTTGACCTGAAAATGAAAAGGCTCAGAGATGGAAACATTTCTGTCTTTGAAGAAAACCAGGTAAATATTTGTATTAAAACATGGGTAAAGTCCAAAGACATGTTTAGATATTAGCCTGACATATTGTTTTTCTTTGTCCTGGTCTTGGATACTTTGGATACCTGTCTTGCACATAGTTTACCCGGCTACAAGTACACCTACTTTATCAACAAGCCCTTTAAAACACTTGAAGGTCCATGTTTTAAACCAGGAACATGTTCATGGACCAAGGTGTAAAATAGTGAGCTAATTAAATACTCTTATTATACGCTATTATAATACACTATTTTGTCATTTTAGTAGAGCTTACCTTTTTTTAAGAGCTCCAGCAATTTAATTACTGAATATTGTGCTTATTTCATATTTTTTTTAGACTGAAGCCATCATTGAGAAGACTTTTGCAGTCCTAAAATATGACCGATCAAGTTTAAAAAGAACATCCTTCGTTTCAGAGGTCATGACACCAGAGGTAAGAACTTTTTATATATTTATTAAAACATCTTTTATTTTTATTAACATTAAATCTGAACAATCTGCTGTTTTTTTCTGATTATTTTTTGACGCCAGCGATCCTACCGGGCAATAAATAAGGGGCTCCGTCTCATCTCTGATCATAACCGAACCGCACTGTAGAAGAGAAACGAAAGGAGCTATACCAAACGGATTTTTCTTGACCATTGGAGTTCAGACGTTGGAAAGAAGACATTGGACAAATATACATCTAAGTTTATATATTTTAAATAGGCAGGTTTGGCATGTTTATCTGTAAAAAACTGCTATGTTTATAGATATTGGCAGCTGGGATATGTCAGAACAGAAACAATAAATAAGTGTATTTAATGTAGGCTAATATGGGCTGTCTACTTAGTGGGACAAACAATATTAACAAACTGCTTATATTATAATCATGACTTTGAACAAAGGAGACAAGTTGCGGAACATGGATAAAAGGAGAGGAAGTATACCCTTTCCTCCCTTCAACCTGCAGAGTTTACACCGGAGGAGCATACCAGTGGACCACCGCGAGTTCTGCTCCACCATGCCCTCAGTGCAGAGCGCCGAGCTCTCCACACTCACGCGCTGCACCTCCTACGGTCCCGGGGAGCAGCACCGTGACAGCTGCGTGTCTGATTCATCCGACTCTGTCATCTCCTCCGGGAGCGACTCCCATGGACACACCTACAAGGTTGTGCTTCTTGGCGAGCTCAACGTAGGGAAGTCGAGTCTGGCGAGGATATTTGGTGGAGTTGAGGACAGTCACGACTCAGAGGAGACAGGTAAAGTCTTGGTGCCAATGTGGGCACTTTTGTTGTTGCGAGATAATGCTTGCTTTTTAGTAGAACATGTTCCAAGGACATGGGATTAAGCTAATTCAAGGACCTCACAATCTGGTCTGACTAACAGACAGTGTAATGGGTCATATGGGAGAGCAGGTAAAGGTGTATTGATTTCTGCTATTTCCAGCCAGCCACAGCTGCACCCATTACTCAAATAGAGCTTAGGTAGTTGTAGTCAAACACCAGGCAGAGTGGGTGTAAAAGATTAATACACTGGCTCTAAAGGAAAACTCCACGGTCAGGGCTCAGATTGATGGATGATTTGTCAAAATCCTACTGTCTAGATACTGGGATAGGTGACTCTGGTACTGTGATAAGAGATGCTGAGTACTTCAGAATAAATGTTCTTATTTCTTACTTCCTTCTTCCCATCAGGAAACACATATGATAGGTCAATCATCGTCAACGAAGAAGAGACAAATCTGCTTTTGTAGGACATATGGGAACAGGTGAGCGAGTCACTCGCTGATAACAACCACCTAAAACCACAGGATTGGTGATACGCCACAGAGCGTTCTGCGCCTTTTGTATTAACCGGGTGCCATTCCACAGGATAACAGCCAGTGGCTGAAGGATCAGTGCATGTGGATGGGCGACGCCTACATCATTGTAAACTCGGTGACGGACAAGTCCAGCTTTGAGAAGGCTTCGGAGCTGCGCATACAGCTTCGCTGGGCGCACCAGTCGGAAAACATCCCCGTCATCCTGGTGGGAAACAAGAGTGACCTGGGGCGCTCCAGAGAATTGTCAGTAGACGGTTAGTTGCGCATCATCTTTTCCAGGGGGCTCGCTCCTTAAACCATGTGATTGAGAAGATAGGCCCCCATGTCCCCCCCTCCCTAGGCAGCTGAGGTGAAAGCTGCAAGCGTTTAGCCGCCGCTAGCTGACTGATGCATGGTAGACTCGGCAAAATAAACACGGCCACTGCTTCTTCCCGGAGATTAGCCCCTGATGACAAACCAAAGTCCCTCAAGTCCCGCAGAGCTACCTTCAGGGTTCCCACGGGTCCTTGAAGTCCTTGAAAGTTTGTGAATCTGAAAAAATAAGTTCAAGGCCCTGGAAAGTTTTTGAAAACAGGCATAAAAGACAGCCGTCCTTGACGGTCCTTGATCTCATTATATGGCTTTGCTCCTCTGTTTTATGTATGTACTGTATGTGTATATGCACATGTGTATTATTGTTATTATTATTATTATTTGTCTACTGTCAACATGTCATTATTTTGCACAGGGCTTATGCTGACTTTTACTTGGCAAAGTTTGGTCATTCTCCTGTAGAGAAATTTGTTTGTTTGTTCAGCACCGAAAGCAAGTGTTTCCTGTAGGTAGTTGTTGATCCTTCAACAACTATAGCCATTTTACGTGAATGTCGTCATCTCAGATGTGCATCGCTAACTTGCCAGTCATGTTGAGTGTGAGTGAAGTTTTCGTAGAATCAGCGCTTAATGTCATGCACAAAAAATTTCAGGATGCATGGCTTGAAATGACATTCAGTCTTTTGAATTTGCGTTGTATTAACATCGTTTTTTGATAACATATTCAGGGGTAAGAGTAGGTAAATGCTGGCAGGTGCAGTCCTTGAATTTGAGGAAGTTGGTCCTGGAAAGTCATTGAAAGGTCCTTGAATTTTATGTTAACCAAGGTGTGGGAACCCTGATGAACACTGAACACTGACCCTCTTTTCTCGCCTCGCCACCTAACCCCAATTATTTTTATTACTACTGTACTGTATTTTACAGAATTGTTTTCTTTTGATTCTTACATAAAAATAAAAGTTGTCCTCCAAAGATTAGTGTTAATGAAAAAGTAGTTTTTTGAACAGGTCTAGTGAGCCAAACGCCCCACCTGCCCTGTAGTAAATAGTTGTACATAATAAAAAAAATGTAAATATCAAATCAAATCCAATGAAATATATTTTGGTTTTCCACAACACATGTTGTCACAAAGCAGCTTTACAGGATTTACAAGTTTTAAATATGTTGTTATATGTTTATTATGTGTGTATAGTTGTACTTGTAGTGAAGGAGCACTGTTTGATAATAATAAAAAATGATCAAATCCTCTTGGGGCGGACATTTAATCCTTTATAAGGTAAAGATACATTGATAATTCAATTGAATAAAAAATATACTATTAGTTTATATTAATAATCAAATGAAGGAAATGATAATATATGAAAGATTTGACTTGACTCTCAGCCGACAATTAGCTGGATGCTAACGTTATATAGGAAATCCCATAGGAATGCTATCGGAAATTAGCATTATCATGGCGGTGCAAATTGGCTTTCTAAAACAGCAAAGAGCGAGCAGGCTGTTTGTCTAATGTAAAGCATTAGTAGTAATGAAGAAAAGGTTTTCCTGTAGCGTTGGCTTGGTTCGGGCCAGTCCCCCCTCAACCGATGCATACCGGCTATTAGCCAGGATCAGGAGGTCACAGTGGGGTTTGAACCCTGCACTGAGTGGCCTGTCGCCCAACACCTTATCCACTGACCTACAGGACAACCAATTATGCTTAAAACAAAAAAAACATTTGAAGACATCAAATCCTCTTGGGGTGGACATTTAATCCTTTATAAGGTAAAGATACATTGATAATTCAATTTAATAAAAAATATACTATTCGTTTCATTAATAATCAAATGAAGGAAATGATAATATATCAAACATTTGACTTCACTCTCGGCCGACAATTAGCTCCATGCTAATGTTATATTGGAAATCCCATACCAATGCTACCGGAAATTAGCATTATCATGGCGGTGCTAATTGGCTTTCTAAAACACCAAGTACAACATCTATCAATAAGGTCGCTTTTTTATTTATACCATTAGTTTCATTAATAATCAAATGAAAGAAATTATAATATATCAAAGATTTGACTTCACTCTCGGCCGACAATTAGCTCCATGCTAATGTTATATTGGAAATCCCATACCAATGCTACCGGAAATTAGCATTATCATGGCGGTGCTAATTGGCTTCACCAAGTACTCTCTCTGTCTCTCTCTCTATCTATCTATCTATCTATCTATCTATCTATCTATCTATCTATCTATCTATCTATCTATCTATCTATCTATCTATCTATCTATCTATCTATCTATCTATCTATCTATCTATCTATCTATCTATCTATCTATCTATCTATCTATCTGCTAAATAATTGGGGAAAAAATTGTTTGAATCTATTCTAGACAGAAAATACCCAATAAAGCCAATGAGAGTATCAAACAAATACATGTGATATATATTTACAGAGGATATTAGTAGCGGTAGTATTAGACTTTCTGGGTGCACCACAGAGCTGCTGCCTCATTCTTGCTCTGTTAATTAACATAATAAAGGGTGATGTTTGGTCCTGCTGATTGCTGGCAAGACAGAGGGGAAGGAGGGGTGATGTCCTGACGATTAGGATACAGAAATATCTGTATTTCTCTTTCTTTAACCCTGATGAGATCCGGGCGTGGTCTGCCTTCTTGGGGTCCAGCTGGGCGTGGGGGACCCATTGCATTTTTTGTTAAAATAATCAGCAGATTTAGCCCAATTGCAAGTAAAATAAACAATACATATGTTAAATTAGTTTGCTCTCATTTATTTATTAGTTACTTTTTTATTAAAATGTAACACAATAAGGAAATGAATCATAAATCATGCTGGCTGACAGGCTGGTCCTATGGCTAGCTGCTGACGGGCTGGTGCTAACGGAGCTGGCTGCTGCTCATCCTCCTTTTCATTATCACTATCAGACTCTGATATTTCAGAAATGTGATCCTGAAATTTCTTCTTCTGAATCACCATCAAAATCCTCTGTCTCTTCCAATAGCAGCTGTAAGGCAGTCTGAACTGAGAATCGCTTTGCCATCTTTTATAGCATTTTTAGCATTTTTAGCATTTATAGCATCATGTCCCCATGATTGGATGAAACACACACTCACACACACACACACACACACACACACACACACACACACACACACACACACACACACACACACACACACACACAGGTCCAGAGAGGAGGGAGGGATAATGAGGGCTGAGAGAAAAGATGCTTCTTTCAGATCTCACCCCTTTGTCTCTATAGAGATTCTTCGTCTGCTGTCTGACAATATGCAATCAACCCCTGATGTGACAACCATCAAAAGTGTTGATGGTTGCTCACCTTTGCATGCCAAACTCCTCTGTCCTTTGTTTGTATATCCTTTAAAGTCATACAGACGACTATCAACTACCCAACCCAATGTTGATTGCCCACTTTGACTAGCCCAGGGCCCAGTGGACCCTGGACCCTGTATGTAATACAAATGTGAAGGGGGGGGTACGGGGGGGTGGTCATTGAAAATATTTTCTGATTTATGTTGCTCACAGAAAATGAGCCAAGGACCAATGAATCTCAGTTTGAAAAAAAAAAAATTGTAGAATTTTTTTAAGCTGATTTTTTAAAAATGGGTCCCACAGACCCTTGGACCATATAAGGGTTAATTCCCAGGAGAGTCTGGGACCCGACAGCGTTCAAGGCCATCATCGCGTGGTCGACGTGGCTGACGGTCCGGTGGAGCTGCGTCACCAGGCTTTTGTGACATAGCAGAGGGTGGACGGCATCGTTGCTCTCCGGGACAAACTGCCAGAGAGCGACAAAGGCGGGGCTTTCTGCCCGCCATGTCACAGACACCGACTGGTGAAGGGACGGTTCAAAAGCAGCCATTCGTAGACCTCTGTTGTCGCTGGGACACAGAGTCTGAAGCGGTAGGCAAACCTTCAGTAATCCAGTAGCTTCAGGATTTTCTAGGTTGGCTTGTACAGTGACAATAGTTCTCTAGCCCATGATACACTGGATGTTGTTTTGCCATTCTGGAGTATGGCAAGGATTAAAACACTAGACCAAATGCAGTCAATCACTTCATGATCCTCCATGAGAAATACAGGAAAATAGTCAAAAACAAGAGAAGAGACAACACAACAGAGGAAGAGAAAGGAACTGCAATGAGTGATTGACTGCATTTGGTCTAGTAAGTGTTTTAATCCTTGCCATACTCCAGAATGGCGATACACCTGGCGATTAGTAGGAAGTTGACAGCCACTGATGCTGGAGCTGGGCTGCCCAATGAGATACACATGACCGGAACACCTTGTGGCAGGAGATTTTTCCACCTTTCTTCTCTTCTCTGTTGGTTCGTCCTGTTCACTTGTATCGCTGACCACTTTCCCGCTGTGCAGATGTCTTACAGATGCCACGATCTCAGCAGTTCACAATCTTAAATTAAGATATAAAGCTTAGTTGGTTCAAACCTATTTCTCAATGTAATGTGTGATCATTGTGATATATGTACAATAGAGTAACATTTTTGAGATAGTCATGTACAGTGTTGCGATAACGGCGTCATTTTGTCAGTAACGGGATAATATAATTAATTACTTTTCCTGTCGTTACAACGCCGTTGACGTTACTGGTCATTAAAAGCGGTGCGTTACTATATATTGATATACTAACAGTAATGCGAGCGGACCACTGCCCAGGCTAGTGAGGAGTAACAGATCTCGATAGGTCACAGTCCTCGGTGTAACACCTGTTTAACTTAACAAGGCTAAGGCAGCGTTATGGTAGCCAATCCGAGCCAGTGTTTTTACACGCGCGCCAAAGCACACCAGTGACACGACAAAAACGGAGAAGAGACAGAAATAGCGAGTCAGAAGCAAGCCGAAGAAAAATTATCATTTTCAAGGTGGCGATATAAACATTATTTAAGAAAATACTTGAAGTTCCTGAATGTCTACCAGACTGGGTATTTGATTTATTTAAGAATAGAGGTTTTATTCTTAAGTTTACTTCTGTTCTGAACAATCCAGTTGTTTCAGGTTGAGAGAATTTAATTTAATTTGATAGATGTCAATGTAAATATGTAAATAGATGTAGTTTGGCCTTTGAATAATCTGTTACATATTTACCACATCACATATCTTTCTTCTCCGAGGTTCACTTGGGGAGTAACACTGCAGTTGGAGCCTACAATTCCAGTATCATCGCTCCGACATGGAATGAAAACCTGGCGTTCATCATAAGACATTTACATTGACAATATCAGCACCCAGAACTTTCATTCTAGTTACCTTATACTTAGCCTGATTGTGTGATTTATTTGTAACTTGTGTATTAGTCTGTATAATTTGTTTTTGTGTAATTTGTGTGTTAACGGGCCGCCCAATGGAGGATGGGTTCCCTTTTGAGTCTTGGTCCTCCCAAGGTTTCTTCCTATTCCCCACCATCTAGGGAGTTTTTCCTTGCCACTGTCGCCTTTGGCTTGCTCATAAGGGATTTGGACCCATAGTATTGTTAACTTTGTAAATACTGTAAAGCGCTTTGTGACAACATATGTTGTGAAAAGCGCTATACAAATATATTTGATATTTGATTTAAATGCACTTTATATAGTGTAACTGTTTACTTTTGCTTTTTATTATTATTATTATTTACAAAGATTTGGGGTTTTAAAGGATTTTATCCTGCACTGGTCTGTTGATGTGCAATAAATACTCATTTCAACTGACTGTGAGTACTGCTTTTTCAAAAAATCCTTATTCATTGGCATATAACTTTTTTTTAACTGTAATGCAAATAGTTACTTTCCCTGGTAACGAGTTACTTGTATTATAGAGTAATTCAGTTACTAACTCAGTTACGTTTTTGAACAAGTAGTGAGTAACTATAACTAATTACTTTTTTAAAGTAACGTTCCCAACACTGGTCATGTATCATAAGATGTCATCCTTTCCAAGCATCAAAAATATGTATGTTTTTGCATTAAATATAGTTGAAATGTACATAGTGTCTATGTGTTTTATACCAGATAAATGAAAATGTTATTACCTATCGTTTGGTACCAATTTCAAAGCCATAGCATCAATCTCTGGGAATGTAGTTTTAACACTAGGAGTCCCAGCATTTTCATTCCACACTTTTTCTACCTGGTCTCCACCAGGGGGCAGTTCTGGGGATATTTGCATTCCATTAGGCCACCCTTTGTTATGTACATGCAGCCACTTATAGGTAGACGGGTGAGGGGGGGGTGATGGTGTGAACCATCAGTTCATTGTTCTGCTGGATGTGTTTAAAATTTAAAAAACGCTATTGGCTGCTAGAACGCGCTAAATGACGTCATCTCCGCACATACAGGTATGTTTGTGTTTTTGAACCTAAGGTTGTGGGGGAGGGTGAAAAAGAAAAGCGTTTGAGTGTGTCTTTGAGCTGATTAATTATTTCTTTTTTTCCATATAGTACTGTACTGCCACCTAGTGGTTCATGCTCGTATCTCGAGCGTGCACTCGGGTGTCGAACAGAAATTTTGCTCGTCTCGGTGCTCGTATCTTGGATCGCTCATATATAGAGCAGCTCGTATCTCGAGGTACCACTGTAATAATAATCTTTATTTGTATAGCACCTTTCATACATACATGCAACTCAAAGTGCTAAAAACTACTGAAAATAAGGTAAAAAAAAATTACTTGTCTCTCCCCCTCATTTCTAACCACATTTTAGGCTGTTATAGTTGGTGATTGTGTAAGGCACCTCTTCCTGTACTATTTACTGTATTTTAGACATTGAGGGCTTTTGAGGGGACGGTGTGGATGAACACTGACCAGTGGCTGACCATGAACACTGAACACTGACCCTCTTTTCTCGCCTCCTCTTTTCGCTGTATGGCCCACCTAACCCCAATTATTTTTATTACTACTGTACTGTATTTTACAGAATTGTTTTCTTTTGATTCTTACATAAAAATAAAAGTTGTCCTCCAAAGATTAGTGTTAATGAAAAAGTAGTTTTTTGAACAGGTCTAGTGAGCCAAACGCCCCACCTGCCCTGTAGTAAATAGTTGTACATAATAAAAAAAATGTAAATATCAAATCAAATCCAATGAAATATATTTTGGTTTTCCACAACACATGTTGTCACAAAGCAGCTTTACAGGATTTACAAGTTTTAAATATGTTGTTATATGTTTATTATGTGTGTATAGTTGTACTTGTAGTGAAGGAGCACTGTTTGATAATAATAAAAAATGATCAAATCCTCTTGGGGCGGACATTTAATCCTTTATAAGGTAAAGATACATTGATAATTCAATTGAATAAAAAATATACTATTAGTTTATATTAATAATCAAATGAAGGAAATGATAATATATGAAAGATTTGACTTGACTCTCAGCCGACAATTAGCTGGATGCTAACGTTATATAGGAAATCCCATAGGAATGCTATCGGAAATTAGCATTATCATGGCGGTGCAAATTGGCTTTCTAAAACAGCAAAGAGCGAGCAGGCTGTTTGTCTAATGTAAAGCATTAGTAGTAATGAAGAAAAGGTTTTCCTGTAGCGTTGGCTTGGTTCGGGCCAGTCCCCCCTCAACCGATGCATACCGGCTATTAGCCAGGATCAGGAGGTCACAGTGGGGTTTGAACCCTGCACTGAGTGGCCTGTCGCCCAACACCTTATCCACTGACCTACAGGACAACCAATTATGCTTAAAACAAAAAAAACATTTGAAGACATCAAATCCTCTTGGGGTGGACATTTAATCCTTTATAAGGTAAAGATACATTGATAATTCAATTGAATAAAAAATATACTATTCGTTTCATTAATAATCAAATGAAGGAAATGATAATATATCAAACATTTGACTTCACTCTCGGCCGACAATTAGCTCCATGCTAATGTTATATTGGAAATCCCATACCAATGCTACCGGAAATTAGCATTATCATGGCGGTGCTAATTGGCTTTCTAAAACACCAAGTACAACATCTATCAATAAGGTCGCTTTTTTATTTATACCATTAGTTTCATTAATAATCAAATGAAAGAAATTATAATATATCAAAGATTTGACTTCACTCTCGGCCGACAATTAGCTCCATGCTAATGTTATATTGGAAATCCCATACCAATGCTACCGGAAATTAGCATTATCATGGCGGTGCTAATTGGCTTCACCAAGTATTCTCTCTGTCTCTCTCTCTATCTATCTATCTATCTATCTATCTATCTATCTATCTATCTATCTATCTATCTATCTGCTAAATAATTGGGGAAAAAATTGTTTGAATCTATTCTAGACAGAAAATACCCAATAAAGCCAATGAGAGTATCAAACAAATACATGTGATATATATTTACAGAGGATATTAGTAGCGGTAGTATTAGACTTTCTGGGTGCACCACAGAGCTGCTGCCTCATTCTTGCTCTGTTAATTAACATAATAAAGGGTGATGTTTGGTCCTGCTGATTGCTGGCAAGACAGAGGGGAAGGAGGGGTGATGTCCTGACGATTAGGATACAGAAATATCTGTATTTCTCTTTCTTTAATTCCCAGGAGAGTCTGGGACCCGACAGCGTTCAAGGCCATCATCGCGTGGTCGACGTGGCTGACGGTCCGGTGGAGCTGCGTCACCAGGCTTTTGTGACATAGCAGAGGGTGGACGGCATCGTTGCTCTCCGGGACAAACTGCCAGAGAGCGACAAAGGCGGGGCTTTCTGCCCGCCATGTCACAGACACCGACTGGTGAAGGGACGGTTCAAAAGCAGCCATTCGTAGACCTCTGTTGTCGCTGGGACACAGAGTCTGAAGCGGTAGGCAAACCTTCAGTAATCCAGTAGCTTCAGGATTTTCTAGGTTGGCTTGTACAGTGACAATAGTTCTCTAGCCCATGATACACTGGATGTTGTTTTGCCATTCTGGAGTATGGCAAGGATTAAAACACTAGACCAAATGCAGTCAATCACTTCATGATCCTCCATGAGAAATACAGGAAAATAGTCAAAAACAAGAGAAGAGACAACACAACAGAGGAAGAGAAAGGAACTGCAATGAGTGATTGACTGCATTTGGTCTAGTAAGTGTTTTAATCCTTGCCATACTCCAGAATGGCGATACACCTGGCGATTAGTAGGAAGTTGACAGCCACTGATGCTGGAGCTGGGCTGCCCAATGAGATACACATGACCGGAACACCTTGTGGCAGGAGATTTTTCCACCTTTCTTCTCTTCTCTGTTGGTTCGTCCTGTTCACTTGTATCGCTGACCACTTTCCCGCTGTGCAGATGTCTTACAGATGCCACGATCTCAGCAGTTCACAATCTTAAATTAAGATATAAAGCTTAGTTGGTTCAAACCTATTTCTCAATGTAATGTGTGATCATTGTGATATATGTACAATAGAGTAACATTTTTGAGATAGTCATGTACAGTGTTGCGATAACGGCGTCATTTTGTCAGTAACGGGATAATATAATTAATTACTTTTCCTGTCGTTACAACGCCGTTGACGTTACTGGTCATTAAAAGCGGTGCGTTACTATATATTGATATACTAACAGTAATGCGAGCGGACCACTGCCCAGGCTAGTGAGGAGTAACAGATCTCGATAGGTCACAGTCCTCGGTGTAACACCTGTTTAACTTAACAAGGCTAAGGCAGCGTTATGGTAGCCAATCCGAGCCAGTGTTTTTACACGCGCGCCAAAGCACACCAGTGACACGACAAAAACGGAGAAGAGACAGAAATAGCGAGTCAGAAGCAAGCCGAAGAAAAATTATCATTTTCAAGGTGGCGATATAAACATTATTTAAGAAAATACTTGAAGTTCCTGAATGTCTACCAGACTGGGTATTTGATTTATTTAAGAATAGAGGTTTTATTCTTAAGTTTACTTCTGTTCTGAACAATCCAGTTGTTTCAGGTTGAGAGAATTTAATTTAATTTGATAGATGTCAATGTAAATATGTAAATAGATGTAGTTTGGCCTTTGAATAATCTGTTACATATTTACCACATCACATATCTTTCTTCTCCGAGGTTCACTTGGGGAGTAACACTGCAGTTGGAGCCTACAATTCCAGTATCATCGCTCCGACATGGAATGAAAACCTGGCGTTCATCATAAGACATTTACATTGACAATATCAGCACCCAGAACTTTCATTCTAGTTACCTTATACTTAGCCTGATTGTGTGATTTATTTGTAACTTGTGTATTAGTCTGTATAATTTGTTTTTGTGTAATTTGTGTGTTAACGGGCCGCCCAATGGAGGATGGGTTCCCTTTTGAGTCTTGGTCCTCCCAAGGTTTCTTCCTATTCCCCACCATCTAGGGAGTTTTTCCTTGCCACTGTCGCCTTTGGCTTGCTCATAAGGGATTTGGACCCATAGTATTGTTAACTTTGTAAATACTGTAAAGCGCTTTGTGACAACATATGTTGTGAAAAGCGCTATACAAATATATTTGATATTTGATTTAAATGCACTTTATATAGTGTAACTGTTTACTTTTGCTTTTTATTATTATTATTATTTACAAAGATTTGGGGTTTTAAAGGATTTTATCCTGCACTGGTCTGTTGATGTGCAATAAATACTCATTTCAACTGACTGTGAGTACTGCTTTTTCAAAAAATCCTTATTCATTGGCATATAACTTTTTTTTAACTGTAATGCAAATAGTTACTTTCCCTGGTAACGAGTTACTTGTATTATAGAGTAATTCAGTTACTAACTCAGTTACGTTTTTGAACAAGTAGTGAGTAACTATAACTAATTACTTTTTTAAAGTAACGTTCCCAACACTGGTCATGTATCATAAGATGTCATCCTTTCCAAGCATCAAAAATATGTATGTTTTTGCATTAAATATAGTTGAAATGTACATAGTGTCTATGTGTTTTATACCAGATAAATGAAAATGTTATTACCTATCGTTTGGTACCAATTTCAAAGCCATAGCATCAATCTCTGGGAATGTAGTTTTAACACTAGGAGTCCCAGCATTTTCATTCCACACTTTTTCTACCTGGTCTCCACCAGGGGGCAGTTCTGGGGATATTTGCATTCCATTAGGCCACCCTTTGTTATGTACATGCAGCCACTTATAGGTAGACGGGTGAGGGGGGGGTGATGGTGTGAACCATCAGTTCATTGTTCTGCTGGATGTGTTTAAAATTTAAAAAACGCTATTGGCTGCTAGAACGCGCTAAATGACGTCATCTCCGCACATACAGGTATGTTTGTGTTTTTGAACCTAAGGTTGTGGGGGAGGGTGAAAAAGAAAAGCGTTTGAGTGTGTCTTTGAGCTGATTAATTATTTCTTTTTTTCCATATAGTACTGTACTGCCACCTAGTGGTTCATGCTCGTATCTCGAGCGTGCACTCGGGTGTCGAACAGAAATTTTGCTCGTCTCGGTGCTCGTATCTTGGATCGCTCATATATAGAGCAGCTCGTATCTCGAGGTACCACTGTAATAATAATCTTTATTTGTATAGCACCTTTCATACATACATGCAACTCAAAGTGCTAAAAACTACTGAAAATAAGGTAAAAAAAAATTACTTGTCTCTCCCCCTCATTTCTAACCACATTTTAGGCTGTTATAGTTGGTGATTGTGTAAGGCACCTCTTCCTGTACTATTTACTGTATTTTAGACATTGAGGGCTTTTGAGGGGACGGTGTGGATGAACACTGACCAGTGGCTGACCATGAACACTGAACACTGACCCTCTTTTCTCGCCTCCTCTTTTCGCTGTATGGCCCACCTAACCCCAATTATTTTTATTACTACTGTACTGTATTTTACAGAATTGTTTTCTTTTGATTCTTACATAAAAATAAAAGTTGTCCTCCAAAGATTAGTGTTAATGAAAAAGTAGTTTTTTGAACAGGTCTAGTGAGCCAAACGCCCCACCTGCCCTGTAGTAAATAGTTGTACATAATAAAAAAAATGTAAATATCAAATCAAATCCAATGAAATATATTTTGGTTTTCCACAACACATGTTGTCACAAAGCAGCTTTACAGGATTTACAAGTTTTAAATATGTTGTTATATGTTTATTATGTGTGTATAGTTGTACTTGTAGTGAAGGAGCACTGTTTGATAATAATAAAAAATGATCAAATCCTCTTGGGGCGGACATTTAATCCTTTATAAGGTAAAGATACATTGATAATTCAATTGAATAAAAAATATACTATTAGTTTATATTAATAATCAAATGAAGGAAATGATAATATATGAAAGATTTGACTTGACTCTCAGCCGACAATTAGCTGGATGCTAACGTTATATAGGAAATCCCATAGGAATGCTATCGGAAATTAGCATTATCATGGCGGTGCAAATTGGCTTTCTAAAACAGCAAAGAGCGAGCAGGCTGTTTGTCTAATGTAAAGCATTAGTAGTAATGAAGAAAAGGTTTTCCTGTAGCGTTGGCTTGGTTCGGGCCAGTCCCCCCTCAACCGATGCATACCGGCTATTAGCCAGGATCAGGAGGTCACAGTGGGGTTTGAACCCTGCACTGAGTGGCCTGTCGCCCAACACCTTATCCACTGACCTACAGGACAACCAATTATGCTTAAAACAAAAAAAACATTTGAAGACATCAAATCCTCTTGGGGTGGACATTTAATCCTTTATAAGGTAAAGATACATTGATAATTCAATTGAATAAAAAATATACTATTCGTTTCATTAATAATCAAATGAAGGAAATGATAATATATCAAACATTTGACTTCACTCTCGGCCGACAATTAGCTCCATGCTAATGTTATATTGGAAATCCCATACCAATGCTACCGGAAATTAGCATTATCATGGCGGTGCTAATTGGCTTTCTAAAACACCAAGTACAACATCTATCAATAAGGTCGCTTTTTTATTTATACCATTAGTTTCATTAATAATCAAATGAAAGAAATTATAATATATCAAAGATTTGACTTCACTCTCGGCCGACAATTAGCTCCATGCTAATGTTATATTGGAAATCCCATACCAATGCTACCGGAAATTAGCATTATCATGGCGGTGCTAATTGGCTTCACCAAGTATTCTCTCTGTCTCTCTCTCTATCTATCTATCTATCTATCTATCTATCTATCTATCTATCTATCTATCTATCTATCTATCTGCTAAATAATTGGGGAAAAAATTGTTTGAATCTATTCTAGACAGAAAATACCCAATAAAGCCAATGAGAGTATCAAACAAATACATGTGATATATATTTACAGAGGATATTAGTAGCGGTAGTATTAGACTTTCTGGGTGCACCACAGAGCTGCTGCCTCATTCTTGCTCTGTTAATTAACATAATAAAGGGTGATGTTTGGTCCTGCTGATTGCTGGCAAGACAGAGGGGAAGGAGGGGTGATGTCCTGACGATTAGGATACAGAAATATCTGTATTTCTCTTTCTTTAATTCCCAGGAGAGTCTGGGACCCGACAGCGTTCAAGGCCATCATCGCGTGGTCGACGTGGCTGACGGTCCGGTGGAGCTGCGTCACCAGGCTTTTGTGACATAGCAGAGGGTGGACGGCATCGTTGCTCTCCGGGACAAACTGCCAGAGAGCGACAAAGGCGGGGCTTTCTGCCCGCCATGTCACAGACACCGACTGGTGAAGGGACGGTTCAAAAGCAGCCATTCGTAGACCTCTGTTGTCGCTGGGACACAGAGTCTGAAGCGGTAGGCAAACCTTCAGTAATCCAGTAGCTTCAGGATTTTCTAGGTTGGCTTGTACAGTGACAATAGTTCTCTAGCCCATGATACACTGGATGTTGTTTTGCCATTCTGGAGTATGGCAAGGATTAAAACACTAGACCAAATGCAGTCAATCACTTCATGATCCTCCATGAGAAATACAGGAAAATAGTCAAAAACAAGAGAAGAGACAACACAACAGAGGAAGAGAAAGGAACTGCAATGAGTGATTGACTGCATTTGGTCTAGTAAGTGTTTTAATCCTTGCCATACTCCAGAATGGCGATACACCTGGCGATTAGTAGGAAGTTGACAGCCACTGATGCTGGAGCTGGGCTGCCCAATGAGATACACATGACCGGAACACCTTGTGGCAGGAGATTTTTCCACCTTTCTTCTCTTCTCTGTTGGTTCGTCCTGTTCACTTGTATCGCTGACCACTTTCCCGCTGTGCAGATGTCTTACAGATGCCACGATCTCAGCAGTTCACAATCTTAAATTAAGATATAAAGCTTAGTTGGTTCAAACCTATTTCTCAATGTAATGTGTGATCATTGTGATATATGTACAATAGAGTAACATTTTTGAGATAGTCATGTACAGTGTTGCGATAACGGCGTCATTTTGTCAGTAACGGGATAATATAATTAATTACTTTTCCTGTCGTTACAACGCCGTTGACGTTACTGGTCATTAAAAGCGGTGCGTTACTATATATTGATATACTAACAGTAATGCGAGCGGACCACTGCCCAGGCTAGTGAGGAGTAACAGATCTCGATAGGTCACAGTCCTCGGTGTAACACCTGTTTAACTTAACAAGGCTAAGGCAGCGTTATGGTAGCCAATCCGAGCCAGTGTTTTTACACGCGCGCCAAAGCACACCAGTGACACGACAAAAACGGAGAAGAGACAGAAATAGCGAGTCAGAAGCAAGCCGAAGAAAAATTATCATTTTCAAGGTGGCGATATAAACATTATTTAAGAAAATACTTGAAGTTCCTGAATGTCTACCAGACTGGGTATTTGATTTATTTAAGAATAGAGGTTTTATTCTTAAGTTTACTTCTGTTCTGAACAATCCAGTTGTTTCAGGTTGAGAGAATTTAATTTAATTTGATAGATGTCAATGTAAATATGTAAATAGATGTAGTTTGGCCTTTGAATAATCTGTTACATATTTACCACATCACATATCTTTCTTCTCCGAGGTTCACTTGGGGAGTAACACTGCAGTTGGAGCCTACAATTCCAGTATCATCGCTCCGACATGGAATGAAAACCTGGCGTTCATCATAAGACATTTACATTGACAATATCAGCACCCAGAACTTTCATTCTAGTTACCTTATACTTAGCCTGATTGTGTGATTTATTTGTAACTTGTGTATTAGTCTGTATAATTTGTTTTTGTGTAATTTGTGTGTTAACGGGCCGCCCAATGGAGGATGGGTTCCCTTTTGAGTCTTGGTCCTCCCAAGGTTTCTTCCTATTCCCCACCATCTAGGGAGTTTTTCCTTGCCACTGTCGCCTTTGGCTTGCTCATAAGGGATTTGGACCCATAGTATTGTTAACTTTGTAAATACTGTAAAGCGCTTTGTGACAACATATGTTGTGAAAAGCGCTATACAAATATATTTGATATTTGATTTAAATGCACTTTATATAGTGTAACTGTTTACTTTTGCTTTTTATTATTATTATTATTTACAAAGATTTGGGGTTTTAAAGGATTTTATCCTGCACTGGTCTGTTGATGTGCAATAAATACTCATTTCAACTGACTGTGAGTACTGCTTTTTCAAAAAATCCTTATTCATTGGCATATAACTTTTTTTTAACTGTAATGCAAATAGTTACTTTCCCTGGTAACGAGTTACTTGTATTATAGAGTAATTCAGTTACTAACTCAGTTACGTTTTTGAACAAGTAGTGAGTAACTATAACTAATTACTTTTTTAAAGTAACGTTCCCAACACTGGTCATGTATCATAAGATGTCATCCTTTCCAAGCATCAAAAATATGTATGTTTTTGCATTAAATATAGTTGAAATGTACATAGTGTCTATGTGTTTTATACCAGATAAATGAAAATGTTATTACCTATCGTTTGGTACCAATTTCAAAGCCATAGCATCAATCTCTGGGAATGTAGTTTTAACACTAGGAGTCCCAGCATTTTCATTCCACACTTTTTCTACCTGGTCTCCACCAGGGGGCAGTTCTGGGGATATTTGCATTCCATTAGGCCACCCTTTGTTATGTACATGCAGCCACTTATAGGTAGACGGGTGAGGGGGGGGGTGATGGTGTGAACCATCAGTTCATTGTTCTGCTGGATGTGTTTAAAATTTAAAAAACGCTATTGGCTGCTAGAACGCGCTAAATGACGTCATCTCCGCACATACAGGTATGTTTGTGTTTTTGAACCTAAGGTTGTGGGGGAGGGTGAAAAAGAAAAGCGTTTGAGTGTGTCTTTGAGCTGATTAATTATTTCTTTTTTTCCATATAGTACTGTACTGCCACCTAGTGGTTCATGCTCGTATCTCGAGCGTGCACTCGGGTGTCGAACAGAAATTTTGCTCGTCTCGGTGCTCGTATCTTGGATCGCTCATATATAGAGCAGCTCGTATCTCGAGGTACCACTGTAATAATAATCTTTATTTGTATAGCACCTTTCATACATACATGCAACTCAAAGTGCTAAAAACTACTGAAAATAAGGTAAAAAAAAATTACTTGTCTCTTCCCCCTCATTTCTAACCACATTTTAGGCTGTTATAGTTGGTGATTGTGTAAGGCACCTCTTCCTGTACTATTTACTGTATTTTAGACATTGAGGGCTTTTGAGGGGACGGTGTGGATGAACACTGACCAGTGGCTGACCATGAACACTGAACACTGACCCTCTTTTCTCGCCTCCTCTTTTCGCTGTATGGCCCACCTAACCCCAATTATTTTTATTACTACTGTACTGTATTTTACAGAATTGTTTTCTTTTGATTCTTACATAAAAATAAAAGTTGTCCTCCAAAGATTAGTGTTAATGAAAAAGTAGTTTTTTGAACAGGTCTAGTGAGCCAAACGCCCCACCTGCCCTGTAGTAAATAGTTGTACATAATAAAAAAAATGTAAATATCAAATCAAATCCAATGAAATATATTTTGGTTTTCCACAACACATGTTGTCACAAAGCAGCTTTACAGGATTTACAAGTTTTAAATATGTTGTTATATGTTTATTATGTGTGTATAGTTGTACTTGTAGTGAAGGAGCACTGTTTGATAATAATAAAAAATGATCAAATCCTCTTGGGGCGGACATTTAATCCTTTATAAGGTAAAGATACATTGATAATTCAATTGAATAAAAAATATACTATTAGTTTATATTAATAATCAAATGAAGGAAATGATAATATATGAAAGATTTGACTTGACTCTCAGCCGACAATTAGCTGGATGCTAACGTTATATAGGAAATCCCATAGGAATGCTATCGGAAATTAGCATTATCATGGCGGTGCAAATTGGCTTTCTAAAACAGCAAAGAGCGAGCAGGCTGTTTGTCTAATGTAAAGCATTAGTAGTAATGAAGAAAAGGTTTTCCTGTAGCGTTGGCTTGGTTCGGGCCAGTCCCCCCTCAACCGATGCATACCGGCTATTAGCCAGGATCAGGAGGTCACAGTGGGGTTTGAACCCTGCACTGAGTGGCCTGTCGCCCAACACCTTATCCACTGACCTACAGGACAACCAATTATGCTTAAAACAAAAAAAACATTTGAAGACATCAAATCCTCTTGGGGTGGACATTTAATCCTTTATAAGGTAAAGATACATTGATAATTCAATTGAATAAAAAATATACTATTCGTTTCATTAATAATCAAATGAAGGAAATGATAATATATCAAACATTTGACTTCACTCTCGGCCGACAATTAGCTCCATGCTAATGTTATATTGGAAATCCCATACCAATGCTACCGGAAATTAGCATTATCATGGCGGTGCTAATTGGCTTTCTAAAACACCAAGTACAACATCTATCAATAAGGTCGCTTTTTTATTTATACCATTAGTTTCATTAATAATCAAATGAAAGAAATTATAATATATCAAAGATTTGACTTCACTCTCGGCCGACAATTAGCTCCATGCTAATGTTATATTGGAAATCCCATACCAATGCTACCGGAAATTAGCATTATCATGGGCGGTGCTAATTGGCTTCACCAAGTACTCTCTCTGTCTCTCTCTCTATCTATCTATCTATCTATCTATCTATCTATCTATCTATCTATCTATCTATCTATCTATCTATCTATCTGCTAAATAATTGGGGAAAAAAATTGTTTGAATCTATTCTAGACAGAAAATACCCAATAAAGCCAATGAGAGTATCAAACAAATACATGTGATATATATTTACAGAGGATATTAGTAGCGGTAGTATTAGACTTCTGGGTGCACCACAGAGCTGCTGCCTCATTCTTGCTCTGTTAATTAACATAATAAAGGGTGATGTTTGGTCCTGCTGATTGCTGGCAAGACAGAGGGGAAGGAGGGGTGATGTCCTGACGATTAGGATACAGAAATATCTGTATTTCTCTTTCTTTAATTCCCAGGAGAGTCTGGGACCCGACAGCGTTCAAGGCCATCATCGCGTGGTCGACGTGGCTGACGGTCCGGTGGAGCTGCGTCACCAGGCTTTTGTGACATAGCAGAGGGTGGACGGCATCGTTGCTCTCCGGGACAAACTGCCAGAGAGCGACAAAGGCGGGGCTTTCTGCCCGCCATGTCACAGACACCGACTGGTGAAGGGACGGTTCAAAAGCAGCCATTCGTAGACCTCTGTTGTCGCTGGGACACAGAGTCTGAAGCGGTAGGCAAACCTTCAGTAATCCAGTAGCTTCAGGATTTTCTAGGTTGGCTTGTACAGTGACAATAGTTCTCTAGCCCATGATACACTGGATGTTGTTTTGCCATTCTGGAGTATGGCAAGGATTAAAACACTAGACCAAATGCAGTCAATCACTTCATGATCCTCCATGAGAAATACAGGAAAATAGTCAAAAACAAGAGAAGAGACAACACAACAGAGGAAGAGAAAGGAACTGCAATGAGTGATTGACTGCATTTGGTCTAGTAAGTGTTTTAATCCTTGCCATACTCCAGAATGGCGATACACCTGGCGATTAGTAGGAAGTTGACAGCCACTGATGCTGGAGCTGGGCTGCCCTGAGATACACATGACCGGAACACCTTGTGGCAGGAGATTTTTCCACCTTTCTTCTCTTCTCTGTTGGTTCGTCCTGTTCACTTGTATCGCTGACCACTTTCCCGCTGTGCAGATGTCTTACAGATGCCACGATCTCAGCAGTTCACAATCTTAAATTAAGATATAAAGCTTAGTTGGTTCAAACCTATTTCTCAATGTAATGTGTGATCATTGTGATATATGTACAATAGAGTAACATTTTTGAGATAGTCATGTACAGTGTTGCGATAACGGCGTCATTTTGTCAGTAACGGGATAATATAATTAATTACTTTTCCCTGTCGTTACAACGCCGTTGACGTTACTGGTCATTAAAAGCGGTGCGTTACTATATATTGATATACTAACAGTAATGCGAGCGGACCACTGCCCAGGCTAGTGAGGAGTAACAGATCTCGATAGGTCACAGTCCTCGGTGTAACACCTGTTTAACTTAACAAGGCTAAGGCAGCGTTATGGTAGCCAATCCGAGCCAGTGTTTTTACACGCGCGCCAAAGCACACCAGTGACACGACAAAAACGGAGAAGAGACAGAAATAGCGAGTCAGAAGCAAGCCGAAGAAAAATTATCATTTTCAAGGTGGCGATATAAACATTATTTAAGAAAATACTTGAAGTTCCTGAATGTCCTACCAGACTGGGTATTTGATTTATTTAAGAATAGAGGTTTTATTCTTAAGTTTACTTCTGTTCTGAACAATCCAGTTGTTTCAGGTTGAGAGAATTTAATTTAATTTGATAGATGTCAATGTAAATATGTAAATAGATGTAGTTTGGCCTTTGAATAATCTGTTACATATTTACCACATCACATATCTTTCTTCTCCGAGGTTCACTTGGGGAGTAACACTGCAGTTGGAGCCTACAATTCCAGTATCATCGCTCCGACATGGAATGAAAACCTGGCGTTCATCATAAGACATTTACATTGACAATATCAGCACCCAGAACTTTCATTCTAGTTACCTTATACTTAGCCTGATTGTGTGATTTATTTGTAACTTGTGTATTAGTCTGTATAATTTGTTTTTGTGTAATTTGTGTGTTAACGGGCCGCCCAATGGAGGATGGGTTCCCTTTTGAGTCTTGGTCCTCCCAAGGTTTCTTCCTATTCCCCACCATCTAGGGAGTTTTTCCTTGCCACTGTCGCCTTTGGCTTGCTCATAAGGGATTTGGACCCATAGTATTGTTAACTTTGTAAATACTGTAAAGCGCTTTGTGACAACATATGTTGTGAAAAGCGCTATACAAATATATTTGATATTTGATTTAAATGCACTTTATATAGTGTAACTGTTTACTTTTGCTTTTTATTATTATTATTATTTACAAAGATTTGGGGTTTTAAAGGATTTTATCCTGCACTGGTCTGTTGATGTGCAATAAATACTCATTTCAACTGACTGTGAGTACTGCTTTTTCAAAAAATCCTTATTCATTGGCATATAACTTTTTTTTAACTGTAATGCAAATAGTTACTTTCCCTGGTAACGAGTTACTTGTATTATAGAGTAATTCAGTTACTAACTCAGTTACGTTTTTGAACAAGTAGTGAGTAACTATAACTAATTACTTTTTTAAAGTAACGTTCCCAACACTGGTCATGTATCATAAGATGTCATCCTTTCCAAGCATCAAAAATATGTATGTTTTTGCATTAAATATAGTTGAAATGTACATAGTGTCTATGTGTTTTATACCAGATAAATGAAAATGTTATTACCTATCGTTTGGTACCAATTTCAAAGCCATAGCATCAATCTCTGGGAATGTAGTTTTAACACTAGGAGTCCCAGCATTTTCATTCCACACTTTTTCTACCTGGTCTCCACCAGGGGGCAGTTCTGGGGATATTTGCATTCCATTAGGCCACCCTTTGTTATGTACATGCAGCCACTTATAGGTAGACGGGTGAGGGGGGGGGTGATGGTGTGAACCATCAGTTCATTGTTCTGCTGGATGTGTTTAAAATTTAAAAAACGCTATTGGCTGCTAGAACGCGCTAAATGACGTCATCTCCGCACATACAGGTATGTTTGTGTTTTTGAACCTAAGGTTGTGGGGGAGGGTGAAAAAGAAAAGCGTTTGAGTGTGTCTTTGAGCTGATTAATTATTTCTTTTTTTCCATATAGTACTGTACTGCCACCTAGTGGTTCATGCTCGTATCTCGAGCGTGCACTCGGGTGTCGAACAGAAATTTTGCTCGTCTCGGTGCTCGTATCTTGGATCGCTCATATATAGAGCAGCTCGTATCTCGAGGTACCACTGTAATAATAATCTTTATTTGTATAGCACCTTTCATACATACATGCAACTCAAAGTGCTAAAAACTACTGAAAATAAGGTAAAAAAAAATTACTTGTCTCTCCCCCTCATTTCTAACCACATTTTAGGCTGTTATAGTTGGTGATTGTGTAAGGCACCTCTTCCTGTACTATTTACTGTATTTTAGACATTGAGGGCTTTTGAGGGGACGGTGTGGATGAACACTGACCAGTGGCTGACCATGAACACTGAACACTGACCCTCTTTTCTCGCCTCCTCTTTTCGCTGTATGGCCCACCTAACCCCAATTATTTTTATTACTACTGTACTGTATTTTACAGAATTGTTTTCTTTTGATTCTTACATAAAAATAAAAGTTGTCCTCCAAAGATTAGTGTTAATGAAAAAGTAGTTTTTTGAACAGGTCTAGTGAGCCAAACGCCCCACCTGCCCTGTAGTAAATAGTTGTACATAATAAAAAAAATGTAAATATCAAATCAAATCCAATGAAATATATTTTGGTTTTCCACAACACATGTTGTCACAAAGCAGCTTTACAGGATTTACAAGTTTTAAATATGTTGTTATATGTTTATTATGTGTGTATAGTTGTACTTGTAGTGAAGGAGCACTGTTTGATAATAATAAAAAATGATCAAATCCTCTTGGGGCGGACATTTAATCCTTTATAAGGTAAAGATACATTGATAATTCAATTGAATAAAAAATATACTATTAGTTTATATTAATAATCAAATGAAGGAAATGATAATATATGAAAGATTTGACTTGACTCTCAGCCGACAATTAGCTGGATGCTAACGTTATATAGGAAATCCCATAGGAATGCTATCGGAAATTAGCATTATCATGGCGGTGCAAATTGGCTTTCTAAAACAGCAAAGAGCGAGCAGGCTGTTTGTCTAATGTAAAGCATTAGTAGTAATGAAGAAAAGGTTTTCCTGTAGCGTTGGCTTGGTTCGGGCCAGTCCCCCCTCAACCGATGCATACCGGCTATTAGCCAGGATCAGGAGGTCACAGTGGGGTTTGAACCCTGCACTGAGTGGCCTGTCGCCCAACACCTTATCCACTGACCTACAGGACAACCAATTATGCTTAAAACAAAAAAAACATTTGAAGACATCAAATCCTCTTGGGGTGGACATTTAATCCTTTATAAGGTAAAGATACATTGATAATTCAATTGAATAAAAAATATACTATTCGTTTCATTAATAATCAAATGAAGGAAATGATAATATATCAAACATTTGACTTCACTCTCGGCCGACAATTAGCTCCATGCTAATGTTATATTGGAAATCCCATACCAATGCTACCGGAAATTAGCATTATCATGGCGGTGCTAATTGGCTTTCTAAAACACCAAGTACAACATCTATCAATAAGGTCGCTTTTTTATTTATACCATTAGTTTCATTAATAATCAAATGAAAGAAATTATAATATATCAAAGATTTGACTTCACTCTCGGCCGACAATTAGCTCCATGCTAATGTTATATTGGAAATCCCATACCAATGCTACCGGAAATTAGCATTATCATGGCGGTGCTAATTGGCTTCACCAAGTACTCTCTCTGTCTCTCTCTCTATCTATCTATCTATCTATCTATCTATCTATCTATCTATCTATCTATCTATCTATCTATCTATCTATCTATCTATCTATCTGCTAAATAATTGGGGAAAAAATTGTTTGAATCTATTCTAGACAGAAAATACCCAATAAAGCCAATGAGAGTATCAAACAAATACATGTGATATATATTTACAGAGGATATTAGTAGCGGTAGTATTAGACTTTCTGGGTGCACCACAGAGCTGCTGCCTCATTCTTGCTCTGTTAATTAACATAATAAAGGGTGATGTTTGGTCCTGCTGATTGCTGGCAAGACAGAGGGGAAGGAGGGGTGATGTCCTGACGATTAGGATACAGAAATATCTGTATTTCTCTTTCTTTAATTCCCAGGAGAGTCTGGGACCCGACAGCGTTCAAGGCCATCATCGCGTGGTCGACGTGGCTGACGGTCCGGTGGAGCTGCGTCACCAGGCTTTTGTGACATAGCAGAGGGTGGACGGCATCGTTGCTCTCCGGGACAAACTGCCAGAGAGCGACAAAGGCGGGGCTTTCTGCCCGCCATGTCACAGACACCGACTGGTGAAGGGACGGTTCAAAAGCAGCCATTCGTAGACCTCTGTTGTCGCTGGGACACAGAGTCTGAAGCGGTAGGCAAACCTTCAGTAATCCAGTAGCTTCAGGATTTTCTAGGTTGGCTTGTACAGTGACAATAGTTCTCTAGCCCATGATACACTGGATGTTGTTTTGCCATTCTGGAGTATGGCAAGGATTAAAACACTAGACCAAATGCAGTCAATCACTTCATGATCCTCCATGAGAAATACAGGAAAATAGTCAAAAACAAGAGAAGAGACAACACAACAGAGGAAGAGAAAGGAACTGCAATGAGTGATTGACTGCATTTGGTCTAGTAAGTGTTTTAATCCTTGCCATACTCCAGAATGGCGATACACCTGGCGATTAGTAGGAAGTTGACAGCCACTGATGCTGGAGCTGGGCTGCCCAATGAGATACACATGACCGGAACACCTTGTGGCAGGAGATTTTTCCACCTTTCTTCTCTTCTCTGTTGGTTCGTCCTGTTCACTTGTATCGCTGACCACTTTCCCGCTGTGCAGATGTCTTACAGATGCCACGATCTCAGCAGTTCACAATCTTAAATTAAGATATAAAGCTTAGTTGGTTCAAACCTATTTCTCAATGTAATGTGTGATCATTGTGATATATGTACAATAGAGTAACATTTTTGAGATAGTCATGTACAGTGTTGCGATAACGGCGTCATTTTGTCAGTAACGGGATAATATAATTAATTACTTTTCCTGTCGTTACAACGCCGTTGACGTTACTGGTCATTAAAAGCGGTGCGTTACTATATATTGATATACTAACAGTAATGCGAGCGGACCACTGCCCAGGCTAGTGAGGAGTAACAGATCTCGATAGGTCACAGTCCTCGGTGTAACACCTGTTTAACTTAACAAGGCTAAGGCAGCGTTATGGTAGCCAATCCGAGCCAGTGTTTTTACACGCGCGCCAAAGCACACCAGTGACACGACAAAAACGGAGAAGAGACAGAAATAGCGAGTCAGAAGCAAGCCGAAGAAAAATTATCATTTTCAAGGTGGCGATATAAACATTATTTAAGAAAATACTTGAAGTTCCTGAATGTCTACCAGACTGGGTATTTGATTTATTTAAGAATAGAGGTTTTATTCTTAAGTTTACTTCTGTTCTGAACAATCCAGTTGTTTCAGGTTGAGAGAATTTAATTTAATTTGATAGATGTCAATGTAAATATGTAAATAGATGTAGTTTGGCCTTTGAATAATCTGTTACATATTTACCACATCACATATCTTTCTTCTCCGAGGTTCACTTGGGGAGTAACACTGCAGTTGGAGCCTACAATTCCAGTATCATCGCTCCGACATGGAATGAAAACCTGGCGTTCATCATAAGACATTTACATTGACAATATCAGCACCCAGAACTTTCATTCTAGTTACCTTATACTTAGCCTGATTGTGTGATTTATTTGTAACTTGTGTATTAGTCTGTATAATTTGTTTTTGTGTAATTTGTGTGTTAACGGGCCGCCCAATGGAGGATGGGTTCCCTTTTGAGTCTTGGTCCTCCCAAGGTTTCTTCCTATTCCCCACCATCTAGGGAGTTTTTCCTTGCCACTGTCGCCTTTGGCTTGCTCATAAGGGATTTGGACCCATAGTATTGTTAACTTTGTAAATACTGTAAAGCGCTTTGTGACAACATATGTTGTGAAAAGCGCTATACAAATATATTTGATATTTGATTTAAATGCACTTTATATAGTGTAACTGTTTACTTTTGCTTTTTATTATTATTATTATTTACAAAGATTTGGGGTTTTAAAGGATTTTATCCTGCACTGGTCTGTTGATGTGCAATAAATACTCATTTCAACTGACTGTGAGTACTGCTTTTTCAAAAAATCCTTATTCATTGGCATATAACTTTTTTTTAACTGTAATGCAAATAGTTACTTTCCCTGGTAACGAGTTACTTGTATTATAGAGTAATTCAGTTACTAACTCAGTTACGTTTTTGAACAAGTAGTGAGTAACTATAACTAATTACTTTTTTAAAGTAACGTTCCCAACACTGGTCATGTATCATAAGATGTCATCCTTTCCAAGCATCAAAAATATGTATGTTTTTGCATTAAATATAGTTGAAATGTACATAGTGTCTATGTGTTTTATACCAGATAAATGAAAATGTTATTACCTATCGTTTGGTACCAATTTCAAAGCCATAGCATCAATCTCTGGGAATGTAGTTTTAACACTAGGAGTCCCAGCATTTTCATTCCACACTTTTTCTACCTGGTCTCCACCAGGGGGCAGTTCTGGGGATATTTGCATTCCATTAGGCCACCCTTTGTTATGTACATGCAGCCACTTATAGGTAGACGGGTGAGGGGGGGGTGATGGTGTGAACCATCAGTTCATTGTTCTGCTGGATGTGTTTAAAATTTAAAAAACGCTATTGGCTGCTAGAACGCGCTAAATGACGTCATCTCCGCACATACAGGTATGTTTGTGTTTTTGAACCTAAGGTTGTGGGGGAGGGTGAAAAAGAAAAGCGTTTGAGTGTGTCTTTGAGCTGATTAATTATTTCTTTTTTTCCATATAGTACTGTACTGCCACCTAGTGGTTCATGCTCGTATCTCGAGCGTGCACTCGGGTGTCGAACAGAAATTTTGCTCGTCTCGGTGCTCGTATCTTGGATCGCTCATATATAGAGCAGCTCGTATCTCGAGGTACCACTGTAATAATAATCTTTATTTGTATAGCACCTTTCATACATACATGCAACTCAAAGTGCTAAAAACTACTGAAAATAAGGTAAAAAAAAATTACTTGTCTCTCCCCCTCATTTCTAACCACATTTTAGGCTGTTATAGTTGGTGATTGTGTAAGGCACCTCTTCCTGTACTATTTACTGTATTTTAGACATTGAGGGCTTTTGAGGGGACGGTGTGGATGAACACTGACCAGTGGCTGACCATGAACACTGAACACTGACCCTCTTTTCTCGCCTCCTCTTTTCGCTGTATGGCCCACCTAACCCCAATTATTTTTATTACTACTGTACTGTATTTTACAGAATTGTTTTCTTTTGATTCTTACATAAAAATAAAAGTTGTCCTCCAAAGATTAGTGTTAATGAAAAAGTAGTTTTTTGAACAGGTCTAGTGAGCCAAACGCCCCACCTGCCCTGTAGTAAATAGTTGTACATAATAAAAAAAATGTAAATATCAAATCAAATCCAATGAAATATATTTTGGTTTTCCACAACACATGTTGTCACAAAGCAGCTTTACAGGATTTACAAGTTTTAAATATGTTGTTATATGTTTATTATGTGTGTATAGTTGTACTTGTAGTGAAGGAGCACTGTTTGATAATAATAAAAAATGATCAAATCCTCTTGGGGCGGACATTTAATCCTTTATAAGGTAAAGATACATTGATAATTCAATTGAATAAAAAATATACTATTAGTTTATATTAATAATCAAATGAAGGAAATGATAATATATGAAAGATTTGACTTGACTCTCAGCCGACAATTAGCTGGATGCTAACGTTATATAGGAAATCCCATAGGAATGCTATCGGAAATTAGCATTATCATGGCGGTGCAAATTGGCTTTCTAAAACAGCAAAGAGCGAGCAGGCTGTTTGTCTAATGTAAAGCATTAGTAGTAATGAAGAAAAGGTTTTCCTGTAGCGTTGGCTTGGTTCGGGCCAGTCCCCCCTCAACCGATGCATACCGGCTATTAGCCAGGATCAGGAGGTCACAGTGGGGTTTGAACCCTGCACTGAGTGGCCTGTCGCCCAACACCTTATCCACTGACCTACAGGACAACCAATTATGCTTAAAACAAAAAAAACATTTGAAGACATCAAATCCTCTTGGGGTGGACATTTAATCCTTTATAAGGTAAAGATACATTGATAATTCAATTGAATAAAAAATATACTATTCGTTTCATTAATAATCAAATGAAGGAAATGATAATATATCAAACATTTGACTTCACTCTCGGCCGACAATTAGCTCCATGCTAATGTTATATTGGAAATCCCATACCAATGCTACCGGAAATTAGCATTATCATGGCGGTGCTAATTGGCTTTCTAAAACACCAAGTACAACATCTATCAATAAGGTCGCTTTTTTATTTATACCATTAGTTTCATTAATAATCAAATGAAAGAAATTATAATATATCAAAGAT